>NC_059210.1:14983371-15285156 GCF_020615455.1 Coregonus clupeaformis | reverse complement strand
TATTTGGGCATTTGGATTGACAAAGACTTCATATTTAAAAAAACATATGGATGAGCTAGTTAAAAAGCTAAGAGTTAAAGTACGCTTCTCTTTTAGACATATATCTTGCCTTTTCCTGAATAGCAGGAAGCAGATTGTATAGTCAACTTTCCTGCCAGTTCTTGACTATGGTGACACCATTTACCAGATTGCAGCAGCAACTGCTCTTAAATCTTTGGATGCCGTCTACCATAACGCCCTTCGCTTTATCACAGGTGACCGTTTTAATACTCACCACTGCATCTTGTATCAAAAGGTTGGCTGTTCCTCATTAAAGACCCGTAGATCACGTTATTATTCCCTTTTTGTTTACAAAGCTCTACTACACAAGCTTCCAACTTTGCTAACGTATAAAAGAATGAGCTACCAAAACCGCTCGCAGGATTTGTTAACTCTTGAGGTCCCTCTGGTCTTGACCAATTTAGGTAAATCCTCATTGTTTGAATAATCTACAAAATTCCTTGCATCTTAATTCCCAGGTGCCGCTAGGGCAGTTTATGACTGGTGTTGAATTCATTGAGGATTGCAGTTGTTTCGATTGATTTTAGTGGTTTATTTGTTGAAATTGTGGTGTTGAGTTTGTGTCTTCTGGTTATTTTTATTCCTCTTGTTTTATTTGTAATGTTTGTGAGAAAATGTTTGTACACAGGCACCATTGGAAATGAGACCCTGGTCTCAATTGGGCTACCTTGAATAAATCAAAGTTACTAATAACAAAATTGAACTACAATGACCGTAATCCATTGTGCCTGTTCTTCCCGGCTTCGACGGAGATGGATAGCCTATATACAGACCGCATGAGAGAGGAATGTACAAAACACAATGATGAGAGGGATAGAGACAGTTCATGAGGTAGCGCTACCGAATTGATGGTTGTAGTAGTTCTTAATAAGCAGTCTTCAAAGTATGCATTATGTACTTTAAAGAACTGGTCAAATAATTTAGTCAGACAGCTCTGCAGCATAATTATGTAGCCACTAGCTACCCAGCTAGCTACTACCCTAGCTAAATAGGATGACAGTATGGGGAGCATAGAGATAACAGTAGATGGTTGTCTGGCTGGCTGCTGCTACTGCCTCAGCAGAGATAAAACGATGACTTTAAGGAATAAAAAATTCAAATCAAAACTAAGTAATACACAAAACATCATAATTTTTTGATTTTGATGGAAACCGAAATCAAAAACCATGATTATTATTTTATCCTGGCACAGACCGGCTCTACTCTGTGTATCTCTTCTCTTTATCGCCCCTTCATTTCCTACTGTCTCCGTCATTGAAAAACAATACAAAATATGGAAGGAAAGTGCAAGTTCATTCATTTTTGGTGCATACATTTTTGGACTTTTAAATTAATTATATATACCCATTGATTCTTGAAGAATATAACTTATAAATGCCGCATGAGCTTAGCTCAACTGTCGTACCCCATCAGAACCCCAAATATAAGATTGTTTTACTCCATTGTTTGTAAACAATGTAATTGTAAACAAACACTGTATAGCCTCATTGATGGTCAGTCCTTGCATCCATAGCTCTGTCTAGGAATTTGAAAGTGGTTACATTTCTCCAGCCCCATTTAATCCTTAAGAGTCAATTGACGCACCCGTGCATATTTAAAAATCCCCATCAAAATCTGCCAGTTTAAGCTAGCGATGTCCGTTTTTTTTGCATGGGTTGCGACTCAATCCACCACATCCGCCTATGTCGGCCTTCCGCATCTGCGGTGGAAGGTGGCCGCACTACAGCGGTGTTTGTCAGGTCTTCTCATAAAAACGTCTGTAGCGTACTGTTCTCCGTTTTTCTCTGCGACCCCCACAATTGTCACAGGACTCGTCTGAATGTATGTTTTGTATGCAGGTAGATTTGTGGCAACAAAAATAAAGGGTAAAATATGTTTCCAAAAAAACAATATTTCCTGAGCTTTCTTATATTGCCTAAATATAGGACAGACACTTCAAAACCTTATTCTTTATGATTTTTTAAAACAGAAGCTGCTGCACACACACCAGCCTACTATGCATCAATATAAATCTCATCAGCAAGGAGATTGGCAAGGGAGAGGGGAGTCATTTACCTCTGCTATACCTACAATGCCCTGTGGGGACAGACAAGATGGTGGACGACTCTGTCAAAAGCCTTCCTCTAACCTTGATCTTTAATTCTGGCTGTGAATAAAGGTATCAGACTCCTCTTGATGGCACTTTGAACAGGCACGCACAGACACCTCTCATTTGTTCATTTCTAACTCATCAAAGAGGTGTCTTATCATTCTCCTGTAACAGAGTCCTCTTCGTGGCTTTGTGATAATACTGGAAATATACATGAGAAATGATGAACATGGCCATTAAAACCAGTCTGAGCAATCAATAGGAATACCAATTAAAAGGAGGATTTGTCATTTATTATTAATGATGGACTGTTCGTACTGCACTGCAGTCTACTCTAACAATACCAATACGTTCACTGAATAATGATGCATGTGTATACTGCACACTTCTATATGTGTCTATTTTTTTTTTTTTGTCATTTAGCAGACGCTCTTATCCAGAGCGACTTACAGGAGCAATTAGGGTTAAGTGCCTTGCTCAAGGGCACACCGACAGATTTTTCACCTAGTTGGCTCAGGGATTAGAACCAGCGACCTTTCGGTTACTGGCACAACGCTCTTAACCACTAAACTACCTGCCACCCATCCACACAGTATGAACGCCCAGTAGCTCTCACTGATTGGTAGACACACACACACACACACACACACACACACACACACACACACACACACACACACACACACACACACACACACACACACACACACACACACACACACACACAGAGACACACAGACACACAGACACATACACACACACACACACACACACACACACACACACACACACACAGAGACACACAGACACACAGACACATACACACACACACACACACACACACACACACACACACACACACACACACACACACACACACATACAGCTATAAACTGGTGCATGTCAGATCAGGTCAGCCTTAAATGAACCACTGGAGAGATCTGTAATTCTTACAGAGAGAGAGAAGGAGAGAAGATGGGTGGGTGGGAGTGAGGAAGGGGGATGAAGAAGCACGATAGAGATTCTGTGAATCAGGAAGAAAGAGAGAAAGGAAGAGGGAGTGGGGAAGAAGAAGAAAGAGAGGAAGTAAGAAGGGAAAGAGAGGAAAGTAATGCAGACGGAGAAGAGGGAAGCAATCCAAAAAGGAATGGTATAGATAGTGAGTGAGAGATTGTAATGTACTCTTTCCAATCAGTTTTCTGTGAGTTTGTGCAGTGTTTTTAGAAATAAAATTAATTATATCTCTTCTCATACCAGTTCTGTGGTTTGACCTGTTGTGGGAGTTCTGGCTGGCTGTGAACGCCCAGTAGCTGTATTGATGTATTGATCAGGGAGCCTCTCTCAGTAGCTTTCTGTGTAACTGCACAATGGTGACCCCTTCAGCCCCACTTCACCTCCGCCCTCCCCTGAGACCCCACAGCCTTACAGTAGCCAGAACTATGGGCTGTGCGTGTGCGAGTGGGCGAGCGAATCTCATTTGTGTCTCTAAATACAAACAGACAGACAACTGTATCCAAAATCCATATCCTCGGCTGCAACATTAACGCCTACTGTAAACCATTGTTCACTTGAAAATGATTTGAATGCTATTGGCATGTTGACTGCAGGAATGTCCACCAGAGCTGTTGCCAGATTATTTAATGTTAAGCCACCTCCAACGTCGTATTAGAGAGTTTGGCAGTACGTCCAACCGGCCTCACAACCGCAGACCACATGTAACCACCCCAGCCACATCCGGCTTCTTCACCTGCGGGAACCTCTGAGACCAGCCACCCAGACAGCTGATGAAACTGTGGGTTTGCACAACCAAAGGATTTCTGCACAAACTGTCAGAAACCGACTCAGGGAAGCTCATATGCGTGCTCGTGGTCCTCACCAGGATCTTGACCTGACTGCAGTTCGGCATCATAAACGACTACAGTGGGCAAATGCTCACCTTCGATGGCCCCCATGGTGGCGGTGGGTTTATGGTATGGGAAGGCATAAGCTATGGACAATGAACACAAATGCATTTTATCCATGGCATTTGAATGCACAGAGATACCGTGACCAGAGCCTGAGGCCCATAGTTGTGCCATTAATCTGAGAGCATCACCTCATGTTTCAGCATGATAATGGACGGCCCCATGTCTCAAGGATCTGTACACAATTCCTGGAAGCTGAAAATGGCCTGCCTACTCACCAGACATGTCACCCCATTTGGAATGCTCTGGATCGATGTGTACGACAGTGTATTCCAGTTCCCTCCAATATCCAACAATTTCGCACAGCCATTGAAGAGGAGTGGGACAACATTCTACAGGCCACAATCAACAGCCTGATCAACTCTATGCGGAGAAGATGTGTCACGCTGCATGAGGCAAGTGGGGGTCACACCAGATACTGACTGGTTTTCTGATCCACGCCTCTATATTTTTTGGTGGGGTATCTGTGACCAACAGATGCATATCTGTATTCCCAGTCATGTGAAATCCATAGATTAGGGCCTAAATAATTAATTGCTATTGATTTCTATTGATTTCCATATATGAACGGTAACTCAGTAACATCTTTGAAATTGTTGCACGTTTATATTTTTGTTCAGTGTAGTATAGGACAGGGGTACTAAAGTACTATTTGAGAAGGTCCAGACACACACATTTCCTAGATGGCAAAGGTCCGCGGATGGGTATTTTATCGGCGTAGTAACAAACCCCCACCTCGCAACCCAAGCGACTCCACACTGTTCAAACTGTTCACACCCCTTTTGTTGCAGATTTAAAGCACATTTCCTGCAATTCATTTGATACTAAGGGCCACGACCCCAATTATTTGCATATTCATTGTGATTGGTCCCTGGCGCCATTTTAAAATGTTTAAAAGCCTCATTCCCCTTTGTCCGTGATTGGTCAACTGTAGGGGTGATGCGAGTTTCTGCTTCTTGTCGATTCAGCCCGAAACTCAGTGTGCATTCAACATGGCAAACGACAACTTCAAGCATCGATTGACCAGGGAGGTAAAAAAGTACTTTCACCAGTATGATTCTAGCCATACATTATATAAAGACCGTGGCAAGCATTATCACAGACAACAATGAGACAGCCTATAGGGAGGAGGTCAGAGACCTGGCCGTCTGGTGCCAGGATAACAACCTCTCCTTCAACGTGATCAAGACAAAGGAGATGATTGTGGACTACAGGAAAAAGATGACCGAACACGCTCCCATTCTCAACGACGGGGCTGTAGTGGAGCAGGTTGAGAGCTTAAAGTTCCTTGGTATTGTCACGATCGTTGGAAACAGTGGACCAATGCGCAGCGTTATTTGCGAACATACTTATTTTTATTAGAATGACCACACGAACAAAAACAACAAACGATAACGTGACGTCCTCGGTTCTAAAACAAACCTATACTGGAACAAGATCCCACATAAAACAATGCCAAACGGCTACCTAAGTATGGCTCCCAATCAGAGACAACGAGCTACAGCCGTCTCCGATTGGGAGCCACCCTGGCCAACATAGAAATACAAAACTAGAACAAACAAAGAAAACTCACACCCTGGCTCAACCTACAACCATCCCCAGAGCCAGGGCGTGACAGTACCCCCCCCCCCCCAAAGGCGCGGACTCCGACCGCGCCAACCAAACACCACAGGGGAGGGACCGGGTGGGCACTCCGCCTTGGCGGCGGATCCGGCTCCGGGCATGATCCCCACTCCCTCTCTAACCCCCCAAAGTACCCCTGGTCTGGTCTGGCCCTGCTGGCCGGAGCTGGACTGAACACTGGTGGAGCGGATTGCTCTAGCTCCGGCGTGGAGCAGCTGACCGGTGCCGGACCAGGCACCGGTGGAACAGGCACGGGCTGTGCCGGACTGACGACGCACACCACTCGCTTGGTGTGGGGAGGAGGAACGGGCCGGACCGGGCTGACGAAGCGCACCACTGGCTTGGTGCAGGGAGCAGGAACGGGCCGGACCGGGCTGACGAAGCGCACCACTGACTTGGTGCGGGGAGCAGGAGCGGGCCGGACCGGGCTGGCGACGCGCACCACAGGCTCGGTGCGAGGGACAGGAACAAGCCGGACCGTACTGGGAACACACACCACTGGCCCTACGCGGGGATCAGGAACGGGCCGGACCGGACTGGCAACACACCCCAGTACCTCTCGCCGTGCCTCTACATCCTCCTTCCCCCTGGTGACCAGTGACTCCCGTAACCTGGTGGCCTCCTGCTGCCCCGTCGTCCACGGCGTGAGCCCCCCCCTAAATTTTCTGGGCGTCTCTCCTCCCCGTGGGCCAGGCCTCCATAGCTCTTGCCATACTTTCGCCCTTCTGCTTCCAAGTCCAGCCTCTCTCCTCCTCACACGGCTTGACCCAGTCGAGGTGGCAAAGGAGATCCGCTAGAGATTCCCAAGGCGATGGCTCCTGGACACGCTGCTTGGTCCAGTTTTGGTGGGATCTTCTGTCACGATCGTTGGAAACAGTGGACCAATGCGCAGCGTTATTTGCGAACATACTTCTTTTTGTTAGAATGACCACACGAACAAAAACAACAAACGATAACGTGACGTCCTCGGTTCTAACACAAACCTATACTGGAACAAGATCCCACATAAAACAATGCCAAACGGCTACCTAAGTATGGCTCCCAATCAGAGACAACGAGCTACAGCCGTCTCCGATTGGGAGCCACCCTGGCCAACATAGAAATACAAAACTAGAACAAACAAAGAAAACTCACACCCTGGCTCAACCTACAAGCGTCCCCAGAGCCAGGGCGTGACAGGTATCCACATCACCAACAAACTACTATGGTCCAAAAACACCAAGACAGTCGTGAAGAGGTCATGACAAAGCCTATTCCCCCTCAGGAGACTGAAAAGATTTGGCATGGGTCCTCAGATCCTCAAAAAGTTCTACAGCGGCACCATCGAGAGCATCCTCACTGGTTGCATCACTGTCTGGTATGGCAACTGCTCGGACCTTTATACCAGGCAACGTCAGAGGAAGGCCGAAACAATTGTCAAAGACTCCAGCCACCCAAGTCATAGACTGTTCTCTCTGTTACCGCATGGCAAGCGGTACCGGAGCACCAAGTCTAGGTCCAGAAGGCTTCTTAACAGCTTCTAACCCCCCTTTAACACTTCTGCTACTCTCTGTTTATTATCTATGCATAGTCACTTTAACTCTATCTACATGTACATATTACCTCAATTACCTCAACTAACCTGTGCCCCCGCACATTGATTCTGTACTGGTACCCCCTGTATATAGCCTCACTACATTTATTTTACTGCTGCTCTTTAATTATTTTACTTAACACTTATTTTTCTTAAAACTGCATTGTTGGTTAAGTGCTTTTAAGTAAGCATATGTAATGTCTAGACCTTTATTCGGCGCATGTGACAAATACAATTTGATTTGATTTGTATTTGATAATGTATTTCAAAATCATACAATTTTAAAACAAGCTAACAAACACACCACATTTTCTTCAGGAAATGTACTTTTCAGTGATCATTGTTAGCCTAAATACTTTATTTATTAGATGGAACTAGAGCTAGCTATCAGTAGGTCTACATATAAAGCTATTCTACATAGTTCTTCAACTACCACAAAAATACTTTTATAGAGCTGTCATCACCATCATATTTCTCTCCCCAAATAATAGCCTACAACTTTCTAATCATTACATCATCATTCAACTAAAATCAAACTTCATTCACACTGTACGTTTTACAAATATCAATCGTGCATCTATTTATCTGTGGCGTGTTTGCTAGCTTGTTTTAAAGTATGTATGGTTTTGAAATACATTAAAGTAGTGGTAGTGTCTGCAGTAGTAATGGTTGTGACTGGTTATAGTTGAAAAAGTAAATAGATGAAAACTTAGGACAGCCTGAAAATGTTAAAGTTGATTTGGTGTATCTAGCTTGAATGGTTCAAGAGTTACTGTAAGTGAGTTATGTTATGCTAATTAATACAGTTATAGTCGAGACATGTTGTTTAAGAATTTTAAGTTAGGATAGGCTGAACATGTGAAAGATGGTTTGGTGTCTCTAGCTTGAACGGTTCAAGAGTTACGGTTGGTGGATTATTTTATGGAAATGTATGCACATTTATATAGTTGTAGTTGATAAAAGTTTTAAAGAATTGGAAGTTAGGATAGACTGAACATGTAAAAGTTAGTTTGGTGTACAGTACCAGTCAAAAGTTTGGACACACCTACTCATTCAAGGGTTTTTCTTTATTTTTACTATTTTTTACAATGTATAATAATAGTGAAGACATCAGAACTATGGAATAACACATATGGAATCATGTAGTAACCAAAAAAGTGTTAAACAAATCAACATATATTTTATATTTGAGATTCTTCAAATAGCCACCCTTTGCCTTGATGACAGCTTTTCACACTCTTGGCATTCTCTCAACCAGCTTCACCTGGAATGATTTACCAACAGTCTTGAAGGAGTTCCCACATATGCTGAGCACTTGTTGGCTGATTTTCCTTCACTCTGCCGTCCGACTCATCCCAAAGTGTCTATCTAGAGAACACTTCTCCTGTGGCTACCAGAGTTAGCTGGTTCACTAGCTACGCTAGCCTGCTGTATCACATAGCTATCTAGTTATATTGCTGTGTAACAACCAAAAGAAAGCAGCTCATTTTTACATTCAAAGTTAGTTACTAATGTCATTTTTAAGGTATTAAGAAAATAAACATTCACTTAATATTTCAATAAAGAAGTCTTGAATTACCAATAAATCACCTGCTAGGAATAGCTAGTGTGACATTATAGTGCACTGACTGACGGTGCTAGTTAGCTTGTCATTAACATGGCTAGCTAAACCAGCAAACACTTGATTAACTTGCCGAAAAAGGCTTTAAATATATTAACGGCAACATAAATATATACATAGTCACAGTCACTATTGACTTTGGGATATATTAACCTGTGATGGGTGATTTGAAGGAGTCAGGCGCAGGAGGGTAAATCACAGAATAACAGGATTTATTCCGGAATACAGAGTTACGCAGTAATGCGTCAAAACAGTCCAGTGCGCAAGACAGGCGCTCTGGAACCAACAAGGCACACGGGGAAAATAACCCAGTGATACAAAATACAAGGAGCTCAACCGAGCTTCACTATCCTCACAATAAACAATCACACGCAAAGACAAGGGGGCAGAGGGAACACTTATACAGGTACTGATGAGGGGATATGAACCAGGTGTGTGTAATGAACAAGACAAAACCAATGGAATGATGAAATGAGGAGCGGCAGTGGCTAGAAGGCTGGTGACGATGAACGCCGAAGCCTGCCCGAACAAGGAGAGGTGGCAGCTTCGGAGGGAGTTGTGACATAACCAGTTTTCCTAAAGACACTATTGTGTTATACAGTTTCAAACAGTTTTTATGTACAGTGTAAGGAGACACGAACCTGCTCTCAGAATATCTCTCTCAGACTGAAGAGCAGGCAGACCAACTTTCCTAATGGCGGAGAAGCACTCAAAACCCACTAGTTGTTATTTCAAGGAAAATAATACAAAAATGGTAAGTCTGAAGACCTCTCGTATTGCCAACCTTACTACAATATTTATATGAATTCGACAACACATAATGAATGGAAACTTTATTATTATCACACCGTTTTCTGAAGTGAATGGTTTCACCCACTACTCTGCTACTACTACAACGGCGCTGTTCTTTGATATCTACATTGTGCACAGTGCGAGCGAGGTTGATGGAAACTCTACATTTTAACTTTGTCACACTAGCTAGACTTTTTGGTTAGTTAGCTAGCTAGCTAGCTTGAAAGCTAGTTCATTTTTGCTAACAAAGATTCTAGTGCTAACATTAACATTAGATCGCAAGGCTAGCAGTAGCTACAATAACTGTTCTTTCTTTTTTGTATTAGCTAGCTAGCTATACTAATATTCAAATCATGTTATTCTGTTTTCATATTGGGCAGTTGATGATCTGAATGTCAATTAATCGAGATTGGAGTAAGAGAGACAAAAGTTGAGATATTCCCATTAAGACATGTACAGACCAGTTCCACATCCTAAAATATTCACAAGGATTTTGATGCATGTTCCTTCTGTCAAGCCATTTTTCACATATTGTTATCACAATGATGCATTTTTATTAATTCCTGAAGTGAGTGGTACTCACAAGCCAACACATAACAAGCAATAGACTGGCAGTAGTTAGAAATGTAAATGGTTTAAGTTGTGTGATTCTATTAAAACCACTAGTTAACTTTCATTGCTAATACACCACTGACTTTAACTTCTCAGATGTGGCAGCAAAAATATATTGGACCAAAAGAAAGAAACATCAGATACCCCAAAATGAGCAACGGAGGGAACAACAATAAAATAAAATGGCATGCCAGAGACAGGTTAGCTTATAAATGTGAATCAATCCATACATTTGTAAAGGCAGTACTCAGTTCTGAAAAGACAAGCCCGGTAAAATACATTTTTGTGATTTGTAACCTTGAGATTTCAGTGTTGAATACCTTCTGTTTATTAGGCAGAATAACCCGTTGTCTCCTTTTCACAGGCTTTGGTCAGTCATGTGAAGGAGCTTACCACTGAAAATTATTGTCATGTTATTGAAGGCAGCACTTTGAAGGGACAGCCTTCTCAAATATGTTACATAAAATAGTGGTGCGAAAATTATGCATAACCCAAATTTCATGTATTTTCTTTGTCATGTCAAAGGAAGAATAGTCTGCACTACACGACTGCTGGTCAGTCAGCTTGAGCGCAAGATACAAGGCAGATTTTGAAGGTGAGTTAGTCCAATAAAGACGTGAACTGACTTTAACATACTTCTACGTCTTACAATTTTCTCAAGGATTTTGATGTATATAACCATTGATAATACATCACACTGACTATCTTCTTAGGTGCAGCGGCCGCCGGTATTGTACTGTTATCGTACACCCCAGACAGAGCATCAGAAACGGACATGAAAAAGCGAAGGTGGCGTTTCCAGAAGACAGGTTCGTTTATAAATGTGAACCAATCCATACATTTTAAATAACGTGAGTTTTAAAAAGTTGAGACTTGTTCCACAGATTTTAGTGTGTTTTTTTTTTACTTTGAGATACCAGTGTTCAAGACCGTTTGTTTATTGGGCAGAATAAGTTATTGTCTCTTGTAATTTCACAGGCTTTGGTCAGCTCTCTGCAGAAGAGGCAGCAATATGAGGGGGCAACTGAACACATGATGTCTGATGTGGAGACGGACCCAGAAGACCTCGATGCATTTTTAAGCGCCATCAGAACAAAAACCGGAGCAACCGTCCACGTCCACTGGAGTCCTACCTAGAATGTCTGATTGTGCAATAGACCACAGACAATCACCTGCACCTTAGAGACTATTTTCACTGACTCTCTTCACACCTAATTCTCAAGATGATTTTTGCACTGACTTCCACTTACACACGCATACACGCGCACAAACACACAAACACACACACACACACACACACACACACACACACACACACACACACACACACACACACACACACACACACACACACACACACACACACAGGCACCATTACTGCTACTATTTATATTTTTTATATAAAGTGCTCAACCATGTCTACCACATTTTATAGTCTATACTGTATAATCTTATTATTTTCAAACATTACCCTCTTCTTTTTATTACTCTTTATTAGGGGTTCAAGTAGTGAAGCTGCTGAAGCCCCATTGTATTTGTTCCAGTTAATTACTGTTATTACAGTGGGGAAAAAAAGTATTTAGTCAGCCACCAATTGTGCAAGTTCTCCCACTTAAAAAGATGAGAGAGACCTGTAATGTTCATCATAGGTACACGTCAACTATGACAGATAAATTGAGATTTTTTTTCTCCAGAAAATCACATTGTAGGATTTTTTATGAATTTATTTGCAAATCATGGTGGAAAATAAGTATTTGGTCACCTACAAACAAGCAAGATTTCTGGCTCTCACAGACCTGTAACTTCTTCTTTAAGAGGCTCCTCTGTCCTGCACTCGTTACCTGTATTAATGGCACCTGTTTGAACTTGTTATCAGTATAAAAGACACCTGTCCACAACCTCAAACAGTCACACTCCAAACTCCACTATGGCCAAGACCAAAGAGCTGTCAAAGGACAACAGAAACAAAATTGTAGACCTGCACCAGGCTGGGAAGACTGAATCTGCAATAGGTGTTCGGATTTTCCGTTATTTAGCCCTCCGAAAAGGCTCACCAGGAAGCACACAATGTCATGACTCGTGTTTTGTCCTTAATTTTATTTTAAATCAAATGACCACAGGTCATAAACCTGAATTACAACAAACAAATAATGACAAGATATTATTCAAATATATAATGTAAATATTATTCAAATAATATAATAATAATGTAAATAATGAAAATCAAATAAGCCTACAACACCATCAAAAATGTGGCAAATCTGGCTTAAAACAGCATTGACTACATCACCCAGAATGCCTAGCGCCAGAGGAGCATGCGCACAGCGACTCCGCCATTGCCACGGATGCTGCCACAGGACACAGAACCCATGCCACCACATGATTTCCAAAGGACACACACACGCACAAACGCAACACAACGCGGCGCTCCACCATGGATCACCGAACTGAACCACCGCTATCACCACCGCCACCAGAAACCAGCAGAGTGCTCCGAACAATCAGCACAACGCAAATGGCTAATAATGATAGCCTAATGCTATACAGCATCTGAGTCGCAGAGCTACCGCACCCAGCGAGCCACAAGTTACTCTTGGCCAACTAACACCGACACAGTGAGGTAAACGTTCAGTGCTCAAACATATAAGTGACTTAAACATTAATGCTAGACTGTGAGTAGTTCGCAGTTACATACCAACGGGCTGTGTGCTCCTGATGATTGTCTGCCGTGAAATGATTACCAGGTGCCATAATTTAAGTCTCTAGTGAAGCTGCGCATGTGCACATAACGTAACATATCCGAGCATCTAAGAAACTTAAAGAAATCACTCGTTCCCCATTTAATTGAACACATCAGACCCATGTGCTTCTCTTTTATCTATTTATCTATATATTTTTTTTCTTTCTTTCCTGAGTGAGCTAGAAGTCTCAATAATAGGTAAGCAGCTTGGTTTGAAGAAATCAACTGTGGGAGCAATTATTAGGAAATGGAAGACATACAAGACCACTGATAATCTCCCTCGATCTGGGGCTCCACGCAAGATCTCACCCCGTGGGGTCAAAATGATCACTAGTGAATGACCTGCAGAGAGCTGGGACCAAAGTAAAAATTAAATTATTAAATAAATTAAATTAAATTAAATTAAAAGTAACAAAGCCTACCATCAGTAACACACTACGCCGCCAGGGACTCAAATCCTGCAGTGCCAGACGTGTCCCCCTGCTTAAGCCAGTACATGTCCAGGCCCGTCTGAAGTTTGCTAGAGTGCATTTGGATGATCCAGAAGAGGATTGGGAGAATGTCATATGGTCAGATGAAACCAAAATAGAACTTTTTGGTAAAAACTCAACTCGTGTTTGGAGGACAAAGAATGCTGAGTTGCATCCAAAGAACACCATACCTACTGTGAAGCATGGGGGTGGAAATATCATGCTTTGGGGCTGTTTTTCTGCAAAGGGACCAGGACGACTGATCCGTGTAAAGGAAAGAATGAATGGGGCCATGTATCGTGAGATTTTGAGTGAAAACCTCCTTCCATCAGCAAGGGCATTGAAGATGAAACGTGGCTGGGTCTTCAGCATGACAATGATCCCAAACACACCGCCCGGGCAACGAAGGAGTGGCTTCGTAAGAAGCATTTCAAGGTCCTGGAGTGGCCTAGCCAGTCTCCAGATCTCAACCCCATAGAAAGGAGGGAGTTGAAAGTCCGTGTTGCCCAGCGACACAATCTAGAGGAGATCTGCATGGAGGAATGGAACAAAATACCAGCAACAGTGTGTGAAAACCTTGTGAAGACTTACAGAAAACGTTTGACCTGTGTCATTGCCATCAAAGGGTATATAACAAAGTATTGAGAAACTTTTGTTAACGACCAAATACTTATTTTCCACCATTTGCAAATAAAATCATAAAATATCCTACAATGTGATTTTCTGGATTTTTTTTTCTCATTTTGTCTGTCATAGTTGACGTGTACCTATGATGAAAATTACAGGCGTCTCTCATATTTTTAAGTGGGAGAACTTGCACAATTGGTGGCTGACTAAATACTTTTTTCCCCACTGTATAATTTTTCTGCCATTTTGGTGAAAAAAAGCAAATTCCTGTGAGATGAAAAGGCCCAGGACTGTGCAACTTAGCAACATGGTAAAGGCCCAAGGGCCACATCCTCTCATGCAATACCATGCCAATTGGCCACATGGTGGCGCTATAATAAGCAATTGAAAATGCAAACTTTTTAAGATTAGCCCCCACACCCGTGTGACCTAGTCATGAAATTTTGTGACAAGAATTTGTACACATGTTCCAAACACTGTCAAAACTCAAGATATCTAAGCACATTTAGATCTACCACACGGTGGTGCTATAACAGGCACATGTTTACATTTCTTGGATCTGTTTGACACAGAGTGATGAGATTTGGCACACACGCTCAGGGAGGTACGTCTAGCTAACCTGAAGAGTATGGTTGAGTTTGGCCTCATGATTGCGCTGTTGGACTGATTTCTTTCATGCAAGCTCATTGGTTCATAACGGCCATGTTGTTTAGCTAGACTCTTGGAATATGTGTCACGGTTTACTATGCCAGAACCCAGAAGCAGACAAGGACAAGGTACGTTGAGAGAAAGGTGAGTGTTTATTTAGTAGATTCCGAGTGAGGCTGAATAATCCAGGGAACAGAGCGGGTGGCGTGGATGGGTTGTTGAGGGTGCAGTGGTTGGTCCGGTACTGGCTCGGCAGCCGCCGACCATCAGGCAGAGGTTGGGTGAAGGTTCCGGGTGAGAGACTGCAGACAGAACAAAAACGGAGGTCAGTACACAGCAAGTAACAAGGTGCAAAACAACAAAACTAACTAAGGGCTCAGAGGCTGACACGCTGACAAACATACTGTTCATAGCTAACGATCCGGCAGGAACTGGATGTTCGGCCAGAGCCTAAGAAGGGTGATGATCAGGACCAGGTGTGCAGATTGCTGATGGGATGCAGGTGCGGAAAACCAGAGCGCTCCCCGGAGCGTTCCCGAACCCTCGGGAAACTGGAGATTACGAACAGGAAAAACTAGTCACCAGACAGGACCCGACTCAGACAGCCGGGATCGTTACAGTACCCCCCTCCGCGAACGCCACCGGGCGGACTCCCCGGAGCGCCAGGATGGAGGCGGTAGAAGTCACTGATGAGGTCCGCATCAAGGACCTGTCGCCGCGGAATCCAACTCCTCTCCTCAGGGCCATACCCCTCCCAGTCCACGAGATACTGGAAACCCCGGCCCCGCCGTCTGGAATCCATGATGCGACGCACCGTGTAGGCAGGACCACCTCCGATCATCCGAGGAGGAGGAGGAGGAGGCGGAGGAGGCAACAGAGGACTGAGGAAGACAGGCTTGAGGCAGGAGACATGAAAGGTGGGATGGACTCTGAGCGTCCTCGGTAGTTTGAGTCGAACTGCCACTGGATTGATCACCTTCTCCACCACAAACGGACCAATGAACTTCGGTAACAACTTCCTAGACTCAGTCCGTAACGGAAGATCCCGTGTGGCCAACCAAACCCTATCTCCGATGGTATAGGTGGGAGCGGGGATCCGGCGACGATTCGCCTGGAGCTGATACCGGTCCGAAACTCTAAGGAGTGCCCTTCTGGCCCGATGCCAGGTCCGGTGGCAACGACGAATATGGGCCTGAACAGAAGGCACTGAGAGCTCCTTCTCCTGAGAAGGAAACAGGGGAGGTTGGTAGCCATACAGGCACTGGAAGGGAGACATCCCAGTGGCAGATGTAGGAAGAGTATTGTGGGCATACTCAACCCAAGGCAACTGAGAGACCCAGGAGGTGGGGTTGGAAGAGACCAGACAGCGTAGCGTGGATTCCATCTTCTGGTTGGCTCTCTCCGCCTGACCATTGGATTGGGGGTGAAAACCAGATGTGAGACTGACTGTAGCTCCAATGGCCAAACAGAAGGACTTCCAGACAGCAGAGGTAAACTGAGGACCACGGTCGGAAACGATATCACTGGGCAACCCGTGGACCCTGAAAACCTCCCCTAACCAGGATCTCGGACGTCTCCGAGGCAGAGGGAAGCTTGGCAATTGGCACAAAGTGAGCGAACTTGCTGAATCTGTCCACGATAGTCAGAACGACCGTGTTCCCCTCAGAGCGGGCAACCCAGTGACGAAGTCCAGGGCCAGATGCGACCATGGTCGCCGGGGAATAGGAAGGGGGTGAAGTAGTCCAGAGCTGGGCCGATTGGTACTCTTATTCTGCGCACACACTGGACAGGCAGCAACAAACCCCCGAGTATCCTCGGCCATGGCAGGCCACCAAAAACGTCTGCGAAGAAACGCCATTGTCCGAGCCACGCCAGGGTGACAAGCCATCTTGCTGGCGTGGGACCATTTGAGGACAGCCGGACGAACCGACTCAGGCACAAACAACCGACCCGGGTGGACCGTTACCGGGACCGGGCTGAGTCCGAAGGGCGCCAGCACCTCCTCCTCAATCTTCCACATAACTGCTCCCACGACGCAGTTCCGGGGGAGAATTGTCTCGGTCTTGGACCCACTCTCCTCCGTCTTGGAGAACATCCGGGACAAGGCGTCCGCCTTGCCGTTCTTAGATCCAGGTCGGAACGTCAGGGCAAACTTGAATCGTCCGAAAACAACGCCCACCTGGCCTGGACGGGAGTTGAGACGTTTAGCCGATTGCACGTAAGCAAGATTCTTGTGGTCAGTCCAGACAATAAACGGTTGCTCCGCCTCCAACCAGTGGCGCCACTCCTCCAAGGCAAGTTTCACCGCGAGAAGCTCCCGGTTACCCACATCGTAATTCCTCTCCGCAGGCGAAAGGCGACGAGTAGTAGGCGCAGGGATGGAGTTTACTGTCCGTGGAGCATCGCTGCGACAGGATGGCGCCAACTCCCACATCAGACGCGTCCACTTCAACGGCGAACTGACGGGCCGTGTCCGGTTGAGAGAGAATCGGTGCGTTGGTGAATCGCCTCTTCAAATCCAGAAACGCTCGATCCGCCTCCGGATTCCACTTGAAGGTCCTGATACTGGAAGTCAAGGCAGTTAACGGAGCGGCCAAACGGCTGTAATCCCGGATGAATCTGCGGTAGAAATTCGCAAACCCCAAAAATCTCTGGAGCTGCAATCTCGTACCGGGCTGGGCCCACTCCAGAACCGCTCTAACCTTCTCCTGGTCCATCCTAATCTCTCCCCTGGAGATGATGTACCCGAGAAAGGATGTCGTGTGGGCGTGAAACTCGCACTTCTCGGCCTTCACGAACAGGCGATTCTCCAACAATCGCTGCAGAACCTGCCGGACATGCTGGACGTGGTCGGAAGGTTCCTTCGAGAAGATCAGAATGTCATCCAGGTAAACAAACACAAAGAGACCGATCATATCTCTCAGGACGTCGTTCACCATACTCTGGAATACCGCTGGAGCATTGGTCAGTCCAAACGGCATCACCTGATACCGAAGTGACCCATCGGTGTATTGAAACCCGTCAACCACTCGTCCCCCTCTCTGATCCGGACCAGGTGATACGCATTGCGTAGGTCTAGCTTGGTGAACACCGTAGCACCCTGTAAGGAGTCGAAGGCAGAACTCATCAAGGGCAGGGGATACTTGTTCTTGACCGTGATGTCATTCAACCCCCGATAATCAATACACGGTCGAAGAGAGCCATCCTTCTTACCCACAAAGAAGAATCCTGCCCCCAGGGGGTGATGACGAGGGACGAACGAGACCAGCAGCTAGGGACTCCTTGATGTAGGTCTCCAACGCCTCACGTTCAGGTCGGGAGATACTGTATAACCTTCCCTTGGGGTAGACAGCTCCAGGGACCAGGTTGATGGCACAATCATATGGTCGGTGGGGAGGGAGTGACAGAGCCTTCTGCTTACTGAAAACTTCCCCAAATCGTGATATGTCTCGGGAACCAGGGACAAATCTGGGGGTTTAGCCTCAATCACCTGACTGGGAACCGAATGGGGGCAGGCAGTCTTGAGACAGTTAGCATGACAATCAAGGCTCCAACTCGTTACCTTGCCCGTCACCCAATCGAACGTGGGATTGTGTTCCTTCAGCCAGGGGTATCCAAGGACCAGAGGAACATGGGAAGACGGCAGAATGAAGAATGAAATCATCTCAGAATGATTCCCCGACAACCGCATCTTAACCGGTTCAGTCCTCATCGTGATACGTGCCAGACTACTGCCGTTCAGAGTGGTCGCTTCAATGGCTTCCGGCAATTGCTCCCTTGGAAAGCCCCAGCTGTTCCACCAACTCGGCATCAAGAAAGCTTCCATCGGCACCTGAATCGATAAAAGCGTTAAGCGCTAAGCTCTGATTCCTGTTCACAAGGGTAGCCGGGAAACGGGGTCTGACAGAGGTACTGAGAGGTTGAAACTGGCTCGCTAAAAGTCCTCCCAACTTTAGCGAGCCGGGCAGTTTGACGACCGCCGGGAACAAGTGGAGATGTAATGTCCCGAGCTACCACAGTAGAGGCAGCAGTTGGTCTTACGTCTATGTTGACGCTCCTCCTTGGTTAACCCGTGCCGCCCCACTTGCATGGGTTCAGAATCGGGAGAGAGGACCTCTCCACTAATCCATTGTGGTGGAGAATGATCGACGTGTTCTGGTCCACCACCCGACCCGACTGGGAACTGAGAAGCTGATCGATTGGACGGACCCCATTGCTTCTCCCTCCTTCGCTCTCGGACTCGATTATCCACCCGAATAGACAAGGCTACCAAGCTGTCCAGGTCACTAGGCTCCGGATAGGAGATCAACTCATCCTTGAGCTGCTCCGACAGACCCTGGTAAAAGGCCGCTTGCAGCGACTCCTCGTTCCACCCACTCTCCACAGCCAACGTCTTGAACTCGATCACGAAGTCGGCCACGCTGCGAGTTCCTTGGCGAAGCGAAAACAGGCGCCTAGCTGCGTCCCTCCCTCGGACGGAATGGTCGAAGAGCTTCCTCATCTCGGCCGTGAACCCCTGGTATGAAGCCATGCAGGAATCCTGTCGTTCCCAAACGGCTGAAGCCCACTCCAGCGCTCGACCACGCAGCAACTCAATCACAAAGGCTATCCTAGCCTTGTCTGTGGCATAAGAGTAGGGCTGTAGATCGAACACTAATCCACACTGCATAAGGAAGGAACGGCATCTTCCCAGCTCCCCCTCATATTTATCCGGCGTCGGAACCTTGGGCTCACGGATGGACACAGCTTCAGAAGCGGCAGGCGAGATGGGTGAAACCGGTAGTGGATCCTCCACCGGACACTTACGTTGGTTCTGGACCTCCGCCAGACCGGTAGACAGGTTCCGAACTGACAACGCGATCTCCTGTAGTACCGTGCTATGATGGCCCAACATCTTCTCCTGCTGGGTAATAGCATGGCGAACGGAGTCCAGGTCCGCTGGGTTCATTTCTGGCCGGATCGTTCTGTCACGGTTTACTATGCCAGAACCCAGAAGCAGACAAGGACAAGGTACGTTGAGAGAAAGGTGAGTGTTTATTTAGTAGATTCCGAGTGAGGCTGAATAATCCAGGGAACAGAGCGGGTGGCGTGGATGGGTTGTTGAGGGTGCAGTGGTTGGTCGGTACTGGCTCGGCAGCCGCCGACCATCAGGCAGAGGTTGGGTGAAGGTTCCGGGTGAGAGACTGCAGACAGAACAAAAACGGAGGTCAGTACACAGCAAGTAACAAGGTGCAAAACAACAAAACTAACTAAGGGCTCAGAGGCTGACACGCTGACAAACATACTGTTCATAGCTAACGATCCGGCAGGAACTGGATGTTCGGCCAGAGCCTAAGAAGGGTGATGATCAGGACCAGGTGTGCAGATTGCTGATGGGATGCAGGTGCGGAAAACCAGAGCGCTCCCCGGAGCGTTCCCGACCCCTCGGGAAACTGGAGATTACGAACAGGAAAAACTAGTCACCAGACAGGACCCGACTCAGACAGCCGGGATCGTTACAATATGTTGTGTTTAAAGATGTGCATCCATAGATTATCTATTCCAAATTGGGTCCCGATCGGTCAAGCGGATCAGGAGAATATTCAAAAATACATCAAAAGCATTTAGCATGATTTGGTTGATTTTGAGTTCTGATATTTGCCAAGCGTGGTAAGGAGTACAGAAATAGCTCATCCTAGGGTGATGTCCAATTTGTCCTGATGGTGGTACAGTGGGCCCACAGCTTGAACCCATGCAATGCTGCTTGCAGCTTTAATTGTTTAGTTTTTTTTTAAATACATTTCTTAATAAATGTGTATTGCAGTGTTGAGGAGAGCTTGCAAGTACCATTTACATCCTGTATCCTGAGCACATGACGGTGCAATTACTTTGTCTTTTTAAGGGGGCGGAACAGTGAAATTGTATTTTTTTTGGTATTTAGCTTTGTTATTACATTTTTTTGAAGAGGTTTGGGAATATTGTTTTATTAATGTCTTATGTTATCTTCTACACTTATTTTTTTAAATCATTTTTTATTTCAATAGAGATTTTATATATTTTTTTTACAAACCAAAGCATGTTTATATAGTAAACACTTGGCCTTTCCTTGACTTAATGACAGAAATAGCATCCAGTAGTGTAGGAGGGGGGCTGTAACAATGGTGAGGTGTGAGTGTCAGGATAACTTAATGGCATGTCTCAGGCTGGACACATTGGCAGTCAGGTTCTTTAGTTTCCACGAGTGTTGATGACTTCCTCAAAAACAGAGAGGACACCAACTTTTGAGTGTTCAGAATTAAAACACTTAAGTTCTTCCGACTGGCACGGAATTGGCTACCCACTGGGTTGAATCAGCATTGTTTCCACGTCATTTCAATGAAATTACATTGAACCAACGTGGAGTAGGTGTTGAATTGATGTCTGTGCCCAGTGGGTAGTCTTCAGTGGTGTAAGGATAATTAGGAGTCTGAAACTAGGGTATTTGGTGCAGTGTTAGTTCAAGTTCAAGTTTTAATGTCAAGTTTTAAGTTAAAGTTTTAATGTCACATGCACAAGTACAGTGTTAGTGTTGAGTATGGGTCATTTTTGTTGACCCTATAATTGGAAAATAATTACCTAAACTGTCAGGACAATAATTCTGTGTGCTTGTGTCTGTGTATGAGTGTAACTTACAGTATATAAAGTAACACAGGTAACGTTATTCATGAACTAGAGTTCAGATACATGTAGGTAACTGTGTGTGTGTGGCTGAGTGTGTTTGTTTATTCCTGGTTTCTTATCAAAATGTTGCCCTGGACTGTGCTTAGGGCTGTGTGTTTGTGTGTATGCATCTGTGTGTGTTTGCACATGCAACTGTGTGTGTGTGTGCTCACTGGCATATGCTGCTGCAGCAATAGGTTGTGTGTATCTCCCGTCAGTAACGTTGGTTGGTCGACCAGCTAAAGCATCTGCTGTGAGAGAATTGGTGTCTTCAGGACACTGAAACCTCAGTGCAAAACTGCCATCAGGGAACAGGGGGTGCTACAGGACTGTAGAACCCCTCTAACCAATCAGCAACCAGATCTGGATGAGCCCTGCTTCCTACTGGCAGATTCCTTTTTTCCGCTGTCTTCTCTCGACGGTCGTCGTCTCTCCATCTCTCCACCTCTCTCTCCCTTCCCCCGTCTCCATCGCCATTCCTGGGATATAAATTAGCTGCAGTGGGGTCTGTGTGTTGGAGCATTGGTAGAGAACCAGGGATAGAGGGACTTACAGGCTGGCCAAGCCAGCGGAGGATGCACCGTGCCCGGGCATGGGGCTAGAGGACGGCTGGGAGGAAAGGGTTCTCTGGATGTATACCTGTGGAGAACGCCGCACCTCTTGTACCAGCTGTGCCAGCTGCAGATAAGGTGCCTGTGCTGTGTGTGTGTTTGTGTGAGCATTTGTGTGCGTGCATACCTGCGTGTGTCCGTGCGTGTGTGTGTGTGTTTTCAGCACTGATTTGGCACGGATTGCGTCAGTGGTGATTTTCACACTGCGACAGTCTGATCATCTTTTCCCCATCAGCTGGCATTTTCTGCTTGTTTCTCTCTCGTCCTCTCTCCTCCTCTCCTCCTTTCCACAATCTCTCTTCTCCTGCTCTGCTCTAACCAGCAGAGCTGTCTGCTGTTGTGGTGGAATTCACCACAGCGCCTCAGACCTTCGTTAAAATGGTGTCATTCATTTTTACATAAGGCGTTATTGATGAGGAGGAGCTCTGTGTTTTCAGATCAAATCAGTGCAGTTGTCACCGTCAGGGTTAGAGGCTGTGTGTGTGCATTTGTGTGTGTATGTGTTTGTTTTAGATCAGTGCAGTTAACACTGTCTAGAGGCAGTTTTGTGTGTGTGTGTGTTACTGTAGTGTGTGTCCTACTGTAAAACCATTTCCTCTTGATGGACAGTAAACATAATTGTCATTGTATATGCATGAGAGCCTGTGCCAGTGGATTGGATACAGTGTGTACTGTGTACTTAGAGTAACCTTAGCTTGTACATACAAGACAATATGAATGTCCTACTGTATACTGAGTGAGTGTCCTCTCTGTTTGTGAGGAAGTGAGGAAGTCATTGTGAGGAAGTGAGGTAGTCATCATTCCCAGTAAGCACAAGACATTGAAAACTATTGTGCTCATAGGGCTCACTGTATGGCAATCCTGTGTGTTAAGTGATAGGTAATTTGATGTGTAGATCCAAATCCAATCAAATGTTATTCGTCACATGCTTCATAAACAACAGGTGTGGACTAACAGTGAAATGATTACTTATGGGCCCTTCCCAACAATGCAGAGAGAAAGAAAATGGTGAAATAATAGAAAGTAAAACACATAATAATAAAAGTAATGGTAGATACACAATGGCTATATACAGTGCATTCGGGAAGTATTCAGACCCCTTGACTTTTGTCACGGTTTCGGCCGAGGCTGCCTCTCTCCCTTGTTCGGGCAGGTTTCGGCGTTCGTCGTCTCCGGAATTCTAGCTGCCACCGTTGCATGTTCTATGTTTCCTGTTTGATTAGTTTTGTCTGTTAGCCACACCTGTCTTGTGTGTCACGGTTTACTATGCCAGAACCCAGAAGCAGACAAGGACAAGGTACGTTGAGAGAAAGGTGAGTGTTTATTTAGTAGATTCCGAGTGAGGCTGAATAATCCAGGGAACAGAGCGGGTGGCGTGGATGGGTTGTTGAGGGTGCAGTGGTTGGTCCGGTACTGGCTCGGCAGCCGCCGACCATCAGGCAGAGGTTGGGTGAAGGTTCCGGGTGAGAGACTGCAGACAGAACAAAAACGGAGGTCAGTACACAGCAAGTAACAAGGTGCAAAACAACAAAACAAACTAAGGGCTCAGAGGCTGACACGCTGACAAACATACTGTTCATAGCTAACGATCCGGCAGGAACTGGATGTTCGGCCAGAGCCTAAGAAGGGTGATGATCAGGACCAGGTGTGCCGATTGCTGATGGGATGCAGGTGCGGAAAACCAGAGCGCTCCCCGGAGCGTTCCCGAACCCTCGGGAAACTGGAGATTACGAACAGGAAAAACTAGTCACCAGACAGGACCCGACTCAGACAGCCGGGATCGTTACAGTACCCCCCCTCCGAAGACGCCACCGGGCGGACTCCCGGAGCGCCAGGATGGAGGCGGTAGAAGTCACTGATGAGGTCCGCATCAAGGACCTGTCGCCGCGGAATCCAACTCCTCTCCTCAGGGCCATACCCCTCCCAGTCCACGAGATACTGGAAACCCCGGCCCCGCTGTCTGGAATCCATGATGCGACGCACCGTGTAGGCAGGACCACCTCCGATCATCCGAGGAGGAGGAGGAGGAGGCGGAGGAGGCAACAGAGGACTGAGGAAGACAGGCTTGAGGCAGGAGACATGAAAGGTGGGATGGACTCTGAAAGTCCTCGGTAGTTTGAGTCGAACTGCCACTGGATTGATCACCTTCTCCACCACAAACGGACCAATGAACTTCGGTAACAACTTCCTAGACTCAGTCCGTAACGGAAGATCCCGTGTGGCCAACCAAACCCTATCTCCGATGGTATAGGTGGGAGCGGGGATCCGGCGACGATTCGCCTGGAGCTGATACCGGTCCGAAACTCTAAGGAGTGCCTTTCTGGCCCGATGCCAGGTCCGGTGGCACGCAGCGAATATGGGCCTGAACCGAAGGCACTGAGAGCTCCTTCTCCTGAGAAGGAAACAGGGAGGTTGGTAGCCATACAGGCACTGGAAGGGAGACATCCCAGTGGCAGATGTAGGAAGAGTATTGTGGGCATACTCAACCCAAGGCAACTGAGAGACCCAGGAGGTGGGGTTGGAAGAGACCAGACAGCGTAGCGTGGATTCCATCTTCTGGTTGGCTCTCTCCGCCTGACCATTGGATTGGGGGTGAAAACCAGATGTGAGACTGACTGTAGCTCCAATGGCCAAACAGAAGGACTTCCAGACAGCAGAGGTAAACTGAGGGCCACGGTCGGAAACGATATCACTGGGCAAACCGTGGACCCTGAAAACCTCCCTAACCAGGATCTCGGACGTCTCCGAGGCAGAGGGAAGCTTGGCAATTGGCACAAAGTGGGCGAACTTGCTGAATCTGTCCACGATAGTCAGAACGACCGTGTTCCCCTCAGAAGCGGGCAACCCAGTGACGAAGTCCAGGGCCAGATGCGACCATGGTCGCCGGGGAATAGGAAGGGGGTGAAGTAGTCCAGAGCTGGGCCGATTGGTACTCTTATTCTGCGCACACACTGGACAGGCAGCAACAAACCCCCGAGTATCTCGGCCATGGCAGGCCACCAAAAACGTCTGCGAAGAAACGCCATTGTCCGAGCCACGCCAGGGTGACAAGCCATCTTGCTGGCGTGGGACCATTTGAGGACAGCCGGACGAACCGACTCAGGCACAAACAACCCGACCGGGTGGACCGTTACCGGGACCGGGCTGAGTCCGAAGGGCCGCCAGCACCTCCTCCTCAATCTTCCACATAACTGCTCCCACGACGCAGTTCGGGGGAGAATTGTCTCGGTCTTGGACCCACTCTCCTCCGTCTTGGAGAACATCCGGGACAAGGCGTCCGCCTTGCCGTTCTTAGATCCAGGTCGGAACGTCAGGGCAAACTTGAATCGTCCGAAAAACAACGCCCACCTGGCCTGGACGGGGAGTTGAGACGTTTAGCCGATTGCACGTAAGCAAGATTCTTGTGGTCAGTCCAGACAATAAACGGTTGCTCCGCCCTCCAACCAGTGGCGCCACTCCTCCAAGGCAAGTTTCACCGCGAGAAGCTCCCGGTTACCCACATCGTAATTCCTCTCCGCAGGCGAAAGGCGACGAGTAGTAGGCGCAGGGATGGAGTTTACTGTCCGTGGAGCATCGCTGCGACAGGATGGCGCCAACTCCCACATCAGACGCGTCCACTTCAACGACGAACTGACGGGCCGTGTCCGGTTGAGAGAGAATCGGTGCGTTGGTGAATCGCCTCTTCAAATCCAGAAACGCTCGATCCGCCTCCGGATTCCACTTGAAGGTCCTGATACTGGAAGTCAAGGCAGTTAACGGAGCGGCCACACGGCTGTAATCCCGGATGAATCTGCGGTAGAAATTCGCAAACCCCAAAAATCTCTGGAGCTGCAATCTCGTACCGGGCTGGGCCCATTCCAGAACCGCTCTAACCTTCTCCTGGTCCATCCTAATCTCTCCCCTGGAGATGATGTACCCGAGAAAGGATGTCGTGTGGGCGTGAAACTCGCACTTCTCGGCCTTCACGAACAGGCGATTCTCCAACAATCGCTGCAGAACCTGCCGGACATGCTGGACGTGGTCGGAAGGTTCCTTCGAGAAGATCAGAATGTCATCCAGGTAAACAAACACAAAGAGACCGATCATATCTCTCAGGACGTCGTTCACCATACTCTGGAATACCGCTGGAGCATTGGTCAGTCCAAACGGCATCACCTGATACTCGAAGTGACCCATCGGTGTATTGAAACCCGTCAACCACTCGTCCCCCTCTCTGATCCGGACCAGGTGATACGCATTGCGTAGGTCTAGCTTGGTGAACACCGTAGCACCCTGTAAGGAGTCGAAGGCAGAACTCATCAAGGGCAGGGGATACTTGTTCTTGACCGTGATGTCATTCAACCCCCGATAATCAATACACGGTCGAAGAGAGCCATCCTTCTTACCCACAAAGAAGAATCCTGCCCCCAGGGGTGATGACGAGGGACGAACGAGACCAGCAGCTAGGGACTCCTTGATGTAGGTCTCCAACGCCTCACGTTCAGGTCGGGAGATACTGTATAACCTTCCCTTGGGGTAGACAGCTCCAGGGACCAGGTTGATGGCACAATCATATGGTCGGTGGGGAGGGGAGTGACAGAGCCTTCTGCTTACTGAAAACTTCCCCAAATCGTGATATGTCTCGGGAACCAGGGACAAATCTGGGGGTTTAGCCTCAATCACCTGACTGGGAACCGAATGGGGGCAGGCAGTCTTGAGACAGTTAGCATGACAATCAAGGCTCCAACTCGTTACCTTGCCCGTCACCCAATCGAACGTGGGATTGTGTTCCTTCAGCCAGGGGTATCCAAGGACCAGCGGAACATGGGAAGACGGCAGAATGAAGAATGAAATCATCTCAGAATGATTCCCCGACAACCGCATCTTAACCGGTTCAGTCCTCATCGTGATACGTGCCAGACTACTGCCGTTCAGAGTGGTCGCTTCAATGGCTTCCGGCAATTGCTCCTTGGAAAGCCCCAGCTGTTCCACCAACTCGGCATCAAGAAAGCTTCCATCGGCACCTGAATCGATAAAAGCGTTAAGCGCTAAGCTCTGATTCCTGTTCACAAGGGTAGCCGGGAAACGGGGTCTGACAGAGGTACTGAGAGGTTGAAACTGGCTCGCTAAAAGTCCTCCCAACTTTAGCGAGCCGGGCAGTTTGACGACCACCGGGAACAAGTGGAGATGTAATGTCCCGAGCTACCACAGTAGAGGCAGCAGTTGGTCTTACGTCTATGTTGACACTCCTCCTTGGTTAACCCGTGCCGCCCCCACTTGCATGGGTTCAGAATCGGGAGAGAGGACCTCTCCACTAATCCATTGTGGTGGAGAATGATCGACGTGTTCTGGTCCACCACCCGACCCGACTGGGAACTGAGAAGCTGATCGATTGGACGGACCCCATTGCTTCTCCCTCCTTCGCTCTCGGACTCGATTATCCACCCGAATAGACAAGGCTACCAAGCTGTCCAGGTCACTAGGCTCCGGATAGGAGATCAACTCATCCTTGAGCTGCTCCGACAGACCCTGGTAAAAGACCGCTTGCAGCGACTCCTCGTTCCACCCACTCTCCACAGCCAACGTCTTGAACTCGATCACGAAGTCGGCCACGCTGCGAGTTCCTTGGCGAAGCGAAAACAGGCGCCTAGCTGCGTCCCTCCCTCGGACGGAATGGTCGAAGAGCTTCCTCATCTCGGCCGTGAACCCCTGGTATGAAGCCATGCAGGGATCCTGTCGTTCCCAAACGGCTGAAGCCCACTCCAGCGCTCGACCACGCAGCAACTCAATCACAAAGGCTATCCTAGCCTTGTCTGTGGCATAAGAGTAGGGCTGTAGATCGAACACTAATCCACACTGCATAAGGAAGGAACGGCATCTTCCCAGCTCCCCCTCATATTTATCCGGCGTCGGAACCTTGGGCTCACGGATGGACACAGCTTCAGAAGCGGCAGGCGAGATGGGTGAAACCGGTAGTGGATCCTCCACCGGACACTTACGTTGGTTCTGGACCTCCGCCAGACCGGTAGAAAGGTTCCGAACTGACAACGCGATCTCCTGTAGTACCGTGCTATGATGGCCCAACCTCTTCTCCTGCTGGGTAATAGCATGGCGAACGGAGTCCAGGTCCGCTGGGTTCATTACTGGCCGGATCGTTCTGTCACGGTTTACTATGCCAGAACCCAGAAGCAGACAAGGACAAGGTACGTTGAGAGAAAGGTGAGTGTTTATTTAGTAGATTCCGAGTGAGGCTGAATAATCCAGGGAACAGAGCGGGTGGCGTGGATGGGTTGTTGAGGGTGCAGTGGTTGGTCCGGTACTGGCTCGGCAGCCGCCGACCATCAGGCAGAGGTTGGGTGAAGGTTCCGGGTGAGAGACTGCAGACAGAACAAAAACGGAGGTCAGTACACAGCAAGTAACAAGGTGCAAAACAACAAAACAAACTAAGGGCTCAGAGGCTGACACGCTGACAAACATACTGTTCATAGCTACCGATCCGGCAGGAACTGGATGTTCGGCCAGAGCCTAAGAAGGGTGATGATCAGGACCAGGTGTGCCGATTGCTGATGGGATGCAGGTGCGGAAAACCAGAGCGCTCCCCGGAGCGTTCCCGAACCCTCGGGAAACTGGAGATTACGAACAGGAAAAACTAGTCACCAGACAGGACCCGACTCAGACAGCCGGGATCGTTACATTGTGTTATGTCTCATTAAGCACCCTATTTAGTTTCCTTGTTGTTAGTGTAGTGTTGTGTGTAATTGTTTCGTGTCAGGTGTTTGTGCGTTACCAGTGTTTCGGTACGCCAGTTACGATTTACTTCCTCCTCGGTTGAGGAGAGTTTTTGCGCCCTGTGTTTGTGCGCTCGTTTTGACGCCTGTGTGCGTCTGTTGGCCTCTGGCCGTTTTTTGGATTATTTTGCACTCGCTAGTAAAGTCTTGTTGGACTGTACATCTGCTTCTGCGCCTGATTCCACACCTCACCATTTCTAACACCGTGACAGAATTACACACCCTTGACATGGAATCAGCAGGAGCCGAAGCAGCCCCGACGAGACTGGAGGTCCAGGTTCGGGAACAACAGGACCAGATACAGCAGATGGGGACCGCCCTGCAGGAGGTGATCACCACGCTCCGAGGCTGGGGAGCGCCTCCACCACCTCCCTCCCTGCCAGCACCATCGGCCAGTCCGCCCATTCCAGCGCCAGAACCCCGAGGAATCCGACTCTCTCTCCCGAGGGCCTACGACGGAACCGCGGCTGGGTGTCAGGGATTCCTCCTCCAGGTGGAGCTGTACCTGGCCACCGTACACCCGGCACCCTCGGGGCATGAGAGCGTGTCCGCCCTGATCTCCTGCCTGTCCGGGAAGGCGTTGGAGTGGGCCAACGCGGAGTGGAGGAAGATCGACGCCGAGACTATCACCTACAACGAAGTTCTCCCGCCGCTTCAAGGCGGTGTTTGACCATCCCCCGGAGGGGAAAGCGGCGGGGGAGCGTCTGGTCTTCCTCCGGCAGGGGAGGAGGAGTGCCCAAGAATTCGCTCTCGAATTCCGTACTCTAGCGGCAGATGCAGGGTGGAATGAGCGGGCCCTCGTCGATCTATACAGATGTAGCCTACGAGAGGACGTCCGTCGGGAGCTGGCTTGTAGGGACACCAGTCTCTCGTTCGACCAGCTGGTCGACATGTCCATCAGGCTGGATAACCTATTGGCCACCCGCGGACATCCTGAGGGGGGTCCGTCCATTTCACCCTCCAGCGCCTCCGAGCCGTGTCCTATGGAGCTCGGGGCGCTGGCGCAGAGAGAGGAGGAGTCGGTTGGTTAGGGGGTCCATCCACTGCACCAACTGTGGTCGGGAGGACACACCGCGGCTAGGTGCTGGGGATGGCCTCCTAGGGAGGATGACGACAGGTCCCGCACTGGGGATTCCCTCCAGGTGAGTAGGCGCCCCACTCACCCAGAGCTCACTGTTGCCCATTTTTGGATGCCTGTGCGTTTTCCACAGGTAGCACCTCATTCCCAGCATAAGGCGCTGGTAGATTCAGGCGCGGCTGGGAATTTTATTGATAAAAAGTTTTGTTTAGCGTTAGGGATTCCCCTTGTTTCTGTTGATGTTCCTTTTCCCGTTCATGCCCTAGATAGTCGTCCGTTGGGTACGGGCTTAATCAGGAGGTCACGGCGCCACTTAGGATGTGTGCGCAGGGGGATCATCAGGAGATGATTCAGCTGTTCCTGATTGATTCTCCTGCGTATCCGGTGGTGCTGGGCATGCCCTGGTTGAGTACCCATAACCCAGCTATTTCGTGGCAGGAGAGGGCTCTGATGGAGTGGTCTGCTCAGTGTGTGGGTAGATGTTTGGGCGTTTCCGTAGGGGCTACCTCGGTGGAGAGTCCAAACCAGGTGCCCGCATTGCACGTTCCCCCTGAGTATGGGGATTTGGCTATTGCGTTTAGTAAGGCGAGGGCGACGCGGTTGCCACCCCCATAGGCAGGGAGATTGTGCGATAGACCTCCAGGCAGGAGCTGCGCTCCCACGGAGCCATGTGTATCCTCTGTCTCAGGAGGAGAAGAAAGCTATGGAGATTTACATAGACGAATCTCTGAGACAAGGATACATACGGCCTTCCACTTCCCCTGCGTCCTCGAGTTTCTTTTTGTGAAGAAAAAGGATGGTGGTTTGCGCCCGTGCATCGATTACCGTGGTCTCAATCAGATTACGGTGAAGTACAGTTATCCACTCCCGCTGATTGCGACCATGACTGAGTCGTTGCATGGGGCGCGTTTCTTCACTAAATTAGATCTCAGGAGCGCGTACAACTTGGTGCGCATCAGGGAGGGTGATGAATGGAAGACAGCCTTTAGTACCACCTCGGGCCATTACGAGTATCTGGTCATGCCATACGGGTTGATGAACGCTCCGTCAGTTTTCCAATCATTCGTGGATGAGATCTTCAGGGACATGCAGGGGCAGGGGGTGGTTGTGTACATTGATGACATTCTAGTGTACTCGCCTACCCGTGTCGAGCATGTGGCCCTGGTGCGTAGAGTGTTGCGGAGGCTGGTGGAGCACGACCTGTATGTGACGGCAGAGAAGTGTCTGTTTTTCCAGGAGTCGGTCTCCTTTTTGGGTTATCAGTTGTCTGCGTCAGGGGTGAAGATGGAGGTAGACCGGGTGTCGGCCGTGCGTAATTGGCAAACACCAACCACTGTGAAGGAGGTGCAGCAGTTTTTGGGGTTTGCAAATTACTACAGGAGGTTTATCCGGGATTTTGGACAGGTGGCAGCTCCCATCACGTCTCTTTTGAAGGGGGGTCCGGTGCGTCTGCAGTGGTCGGCCGAGGCGGACAGGGCGTTTGGGAGGCTGAAGGACCTGTTTACCTCGGCCCCGGTGCTGGCGCATCCGGATCCCTCTTTGCCGTTCCAGGTAGAGGTGGACGCGTCAGAGGCCGGTTTAGGAGCCGTGCTTTCACAACGGTCTGGCGCGCCACCTAAACTCCGCCCCTGTGCTTTTTATTCTAAGAAGCTCAGTCCGGCGGAGCGGAACTATGACGTAGGGGACAGGGAGCTGTTAGCCGTGGTACAGGCTCTAAAGGTGTGGAGGCACTGGCTTGAGGGGGCTCAACACCCTTTCCTCATTTTGACGGACCACCGTAACCTGGAGTACATCCGGGCGGCGAGGAGGCTGAACCCTCGCCAGGCAAGATGGAGTATGTTCTTGACCAGGTTCACTTTTAAGATCACGTACATCCCTGGGTCACAGAATGGTAAGGCAGATGCGCTGTCTCGGCGGTATGACACGGAGGAGAGGTCCGTGGAGCCCACTCCCATACTGCCTGAGTCGTGTCTGGTGGCACCGGTAGTGTGGGAGGTCGATGCTGAACTCGAGCGGGCGTTACGCACCGACCCTAGTCCACCACAGTGCCCGGAGGGTCGGAAGTACGTTCCGCTCGAGGTTCGGGATCGATTGATCTATTGGGCTCACACGTCACCCTCCTCTGGACATCCGGGTATCGGCCGGACAGTGCACTGTCTTAGTGCCAAGTACTGGTGGCCCACGTTGGCAAGGGATGTGAGGGTTTATGTTTCCTCCTGCTCGGTGTGCGCCCAGTGTAAGGCGCCTAGACATCTGCCTAGGGGTAAGTTGCTACCCCTGCCCGTTCCACAACGACCATGGTCCCACCTCTCTGTGGACTTTATAACAGACCTTCCCCTCTCCCAAGGTAATACTACCATCCTGGTCGTTGTGGACCGGTTCTCTAAGGCCTGTCGTTTGCTCCCCATGCCGGGTCTTCCTACTGCCCTACAAACTGCCGAGGCACTGTTCACCCATGTGTTCCGGCACTACGGGTACCCGAGGACATTGTGGCTGATCGGGGTCCCCAATTCACCTCCAGAGTCTGGAGAGCGTTTATGGAGCGGTTGGGGGTCTCGGTGAGCCTCACCTCGGGGTACCACCCGGAGAGTAATGGGCAGGTGGAAGCCGCGTAAACCAGGATGTGGGTAGGTTTCTCAGAACATACTGCCGGGACCGGCCGGAGGAGTGGTCAAGGTACGTTCCCTGGGCCGAGATGGCCCAGAATTCCCTACGCCATTCCTCCACTAACCTGACTCCATTTCAATGTGTGTTAGGTTACCAGCCGGTTCTGGCACCCTGGCAGCAGAGCCAGATCGAGGCTCCTGCGGTGGATGAGTGGGCGCGGCGCTCGGAGGAGACTTGGAACGCTGCACACGTCCACCTGCAGCGGGCCCTCCGACGTCAGAAGGCGAGCGCTGATCTCCACCGCAGTGAGGGACCGGTGTACGCACCTGGTGATCGAGTCTAGCTCTCTACCAGAAACCTGCCCCTCCGCCTGCCCTGTCGGAAACTGGGTCGGCGGTTTGTAGGGCCATTTAAAGTCCTGAGAAGGTTGAACGAGGTATGTTATAGATTACAGCTACCTGTGGAGTATAAGTGTATTAACCCCTCGTTCCATGTGTCCCTTCTCAGGCCGGTGGTAGCGGGCCCGCTCCAAGAAAATGAGATAGGGGAGACTCCCCCGCCCCCATTGGACATCGAGGGGGCACCGGCGTACTCCGTGAGGTCCATCTTGGATTCGAGACGTCGGATGGGGGGTCTTCAGTATCTAGTGGAGTGGGAGGGGTACGGTCCGGAGGAGCGGTGCTGGGTGCCGAGGAGAGACATTTTGGACCCGTCGCTCCTGACGGAATTCCATCGGGGGTATCCGACGCGCCCTGCTCCACGTCCTCCGGGTCGTCCCCAAGGCCGGAGTCGGCGCACGTCTGGAGCCGCGCGTCAAGGGGGGGGTACTGTCACGGTTTCGGCCGAGGCTGCCTCTCTCCCTTGTTCGGGCAGGTTTCGGCGTTCGTCGTCTCCGGAATTCTAGCTGCCACCGTTGCATGTTCTATGTTTCCTGTTTGATTAGTTTTGTCTGTTAGCCACACCTGTCTTGTGTTATGTCTCATTAAGCACCCTATTTAGTTTCCTTGTTGTTAGTGTAGTGTTGTGTGTAATTGTTTCGTGTCAGGTGTTTGTGCGTTACCAGTGTTTCGGTACGCCAGTTACGATTTACTTCCTCCTCGGTTGAGGAGAGTTTTTGCGCCCTGTGTTTGTGCGCTCGTTTTGACGCCTGTGTGCGTCTGTTGGCCTCTGGCCGTTTTTTGGATTATTTTGCACTCGCTAGTAAAGTCTTGTTGGACTGTACATCTGCTTCTGCGCCTGATTCCACACCTCACCATTTCTAACACCGTGACAACTTTTTCCACATTTTGCTACGTTACAGCCTTATTCTAAAATGGATTAAATCAAATGTTTTCCTCATCAATCTACACACAATACCCCATAATGATAAAGCGAAAACAGGTTTTTAGACGTGTGAAAATATACAGTACCTGTCAAAAGTTTGGACACACCTACTCATTCAAGGGTTTTTCTTTATTTGTACTATTTTCTATATTGTAGAATAATAGTGAAGACATCAAAACTATAAAATAACACATATGGAATCATGTAGTAACCAAAAAAGTGTTAAACAAATCAAAATATATTTTATATTTGAGATTCTTCAAATAGCCACCCTTTGCCTTGATGACAGCTTTGCACATTCTTGGCATTCTCTCAATCAGCTTCACCTGGAATGCTTTTTCCAACAGTCTTGAAGGAGTTCCCACATATGCTGAGCACTTGTTGGCTGCTTTTCCTTCACTCTGCCGTCCCACTCATCCCAAACCATCTCAATCGGGTTGAGGTCGGGGGATTGTGGAGGCCAGGTCATCTGATGCAGCACTCCATCACTCTCCTTCTATATCAAATAGCCCTGACATAGCCTGGAGGTGTGTTGGGTCATTGTCCTGTTGAAAAACAAATGATAGTCCCACTAAGTCCAAACAAGATGGGATGGCGTATCGCTTCAGAATGCTGTGATAGCCATGCTGGTTAAGTGTGCCTTAATTCTAAATAAATCACAGAAAGTGTCACCAGCCAAGCACCCCCACACCATAACACCTCCTCCTCCATGCTTTACGGTGGGAAATACACATGCGGAGATCATCCGTTCACTCACACCGCGTCTCACAAAAACACGGCGGTTGGAACCGAAAATCTCCAAATTGGACTCCAGACCAGGACAAATTTCCACCGGTCTAATGTCCATTGCTCATGTTTCTTGGCCCAAGCAGGTCTCTTCTTATTATTGGTGTCCTTTAGTAGTGGTTTCTTTGCAGCAATTCAACCTTGAAGGCCTGATTCCAACAGTCTCCTCTGAACAGTTGATGTTGAGATGTGTCTGTTATTTGAACTCTGTGAAGCATTTATTTGGGCTGCAGTTTCTGAGTCTGGTAACTCTAATGAAATTATCCTCTGCAGCAAAGGTAACTTTGGATCTTCCATTCCTGTGGTGGTCCTAATGAGAGCCAGTTTCATCATAGCGCTTGATGGATTTTGCGACTGCACTTGAAGAATATTTCAAAATTCTTCAAATTTTCCGTATGGACTGACCTTCATGTCTTAAAGTAATGATGGACTGTCATTTTTCTTTGCTTATTTGAGCTGTTCTTGCCATAATATGGACTTGGTATTTTACCAAATAGCGCTATCTTCTGTATACACCCCCTACCTTGTCATAACACAACTGATTGGCTCAAACACAATAAGAAGGAAAGAAATTCCACAAATTAACTTTTAAGAAGGCACACATGTTAATTGACATGCATTCCAGGTGACTACCTCATGAAGCTGGTTGAGAGAATGCCAAGAGTGTGCAAAGCTGTCATCAAGGCAAAGGGGGGCTATTTGAAGAATCTCATATATACAATATATTTTGACTTGTTTAACACTTTTTCGGTTACTACATCATTCCATATGTGTTATTTCATAGTTTTGAAGTCATCACTATTTCTACAATGTAGAAAATAGTAAAAATAAAGAAAAACCCTTGAATGAGTAGGTTTGTCCAAACTTTTGACTGGTACTGTATATATATATATAAAAAAAGAATACCTTATTTACATAAGTATTCAGGCCCTTTGCTATGAGATTCAAAATTGAGCTCAGTCATCCTTTTTCCATTGATCATCCTTGAGATGTTTCTACAACTTGATTGGACATTTGGAAAGGCACACATCTGTGTATAAGGTCCCACAGTTGACAGTGTATGTGAGAGCAAAAACCAAGCCATGTGGTCGAAGGAATTGTCCGTAGAGCACCGAGACAGGATTGTGTCGAGGCACAGATTTGGGGAAGGGTACCAACATTATTTGGCAGCATTGAAGGTCCCCAAGAACACAGTAGCCCCCATCATTATTAAATGGAAGAAAGTTGGAACCACCAAGACTCTTCCTAGAGCTGGCCTCCCTTGACAAACTGAGAAATTGGGGGAGAAGGGTCTTGGTCAGGGAGGTGACCAAGAACCCGATGGTCACTCTGACAGAGCTCCAGAGTTCCTCTGTGGAGATGGAGAACCTTCTCTGCATCACTCCACCAATCAGACCTTTTAGGGTAGTGTGGCCAGATGGAAGCCACTCCTCAGTAAAAGGCACATGACAGCCCACTTGGAGTTTGCCAAAAAGCACCTAAAGGACCTAGACCATGAGAAACAAGATTCTCTGGTGTGATGAAACCAAGATTGAACTCTTTGGCCTGAATGCCAAGCGTCAAATCTGGAGTAAACCTGGCACCATCCCTACGGTGAAGCATGGTGGTGGCAGCATCATGCTGTGGGGATGTTTTTCAGTGGCAGGGACTGGGAGACTAGTCAGGATCGAGGTAAAGATGAACATAGCAAAGTACAGAGAGATCCTTTATGAAAACCTGCTCCAGAGCGCTCAGGACCTTTAGACTGTGGCGAAGGTTCACCTTCCAACAGGACAATGACACTAAGCACACAGCCAGGACAACGCAGGAGTGGCTTCAGGACAAGTCTCTGAATGTCCTTGAGTGGCCCAGCCAGAGACTGGACTTGAACCCGATCTAACATTTCTTGAGAGACCTGGAAATAGCTTTGCAGCGACGCTCCCCATCCAACCTGGCAGAGCTTGAGAGGATCTGCAGAGAAGAATGGTAGAACCTCCCCAAATACAGGTGTGCCAAGCTTGTAGCGTCATACCCAAGTTTACTTGAGGCTGTAATCGCTGCCAAAGGTGCTTCAACAAAGTACTGAGTTAAGGGTCTGAATACTTATGTAAATGTAATATTTGAGTTTTTAATTTGTAATACATTTGCAACCTTAAAACCTGTTTTTGCTTTGTCATTATGGTGTATTGTGTGTAGATTGATGAGGGAAAAAAATGATTTAATCAATTTTAGAATAAGGCTTTAACGTAACAAAATGTGGAAAAAGTCAAGGGGTGTCAATACTTTCCAAATGCACTGTACAAGGGGTACCAGAACCGAGTCGATGTGCAGTGGTACGAGGTAATTGAGGTAGATATGTACAGATAACTTGGAATAAAGTGACAGAAAGTCAACAGTAGCAGCAGTGTATGTGAGTCAAAAAGGTTAGTGCAAAAAGGATAAATGCAGATAGTTAAATAGTTAACCAAATAGCTACCCAGACTAACTATTTAGCGGTCTTATGGCTTGGGAGTAGAAGCTGTTCAGGGTCCTGTTGGGCCCAGACTTGGTGCATCGGTACCACTTGCCTTGCAGGATCAGAGAGAACAGTCTATGTCTTGGGTGAATGGAGTCTTTGACCATTTTTAGGGACTTCCTCTAAAACCGACTCGTATAAAGATCCTGGATGGCAGGGAGCTCGGCCCCAGTGACGTACTGGGCCATACGCATTACCCTCTGTAGCGTCTTGACTGGGGACGTGCTCAGCCCTGTGTTTCCTGTAGTCACCATACTGCCAGGTGTCAGACCTCCTCCCCATAGGCTGTCTCATTGTTGTCGGTGATCAGGCTTACCACCGTTGTGTCGTCGGCAAACTTAATGATGGTGTTGGAGTTGTGCACGGCCATGCAGTCGTGGGTGAACAGGAACTACATGAGGGCAGTAAGCACGCACCCCTGAGGGGCCCCCGTGTTGAGGGTCAGTGTGGCAGATGTGTTGTTGCCTACCCTCACCACCTGGGGGCGGCTCGTCAGGAAGTCCAAGATCCAGTTGCAGAGGGAGGTGTTCAGTCCCAGGGTCCTTAGCTTAGTGATGAGCTTGAAGGGCACTATGGTGTTGAACGCTCAGCTGTAGTCAATTAACATTATTCTCACATAGGTATTCCTTTTGTCCAAGTGGGTAAGGGCGGAGTGGAGTGCAATAGAGATTGTGTCATCTGTGGATCTGTTGGGGCGGTATGCAAATTGGAGTGGGTCCAGGGTGTCTGGGATGTTGATGTGAGCCATGACCAGCCTTTCAAAGCATTTCATGGCTACAGATGTGAGTGGTACGGGGCGATAGTCATTTAGACAGGTTACCTGTACTTTACTTTTTATATACAGTGAGGGAAAAAAGTATTTAATCCCCTGGTGATTTTGTACGTTTGCCCACTGTGTCACGATCGTCTGCATAGTGAGTGGACCAAAACGCAGCGTTGGTAGCGAACATTACTTTATTAATTAAACGTTATCGAACAAAACAATAAACAAAGACGAATCGTGAAGTCCTCAGTATCAAATGACTGAAACGGAACAAAAACCCACAACACCCAAAGGAAAACATACAGATAAATATGGCTCCCAATCAGAGATAACGAGCCGACAGCTGACACTCGTTACCTCCGATTGGGAGTCACATGACTACCCAAGAACTAACCAAAACCACACACACCCAAATGAACACACCCTATTCCCAACCTAACCAAAACAAACCCCAACAAAACGAATACACCCTGGCTCAACTACAAGTCCCGGAGCCAGAGTGTGACAGTACCCCCCCCTAAAGGCGCGGACTGCGACCGCGCCTCAACTAGGGCTAACCAAGGGAGGGCTGGGTGGGCATACCTCTTCGGCGGTGGTTCTGGCTCTGGTCGTGGTCCCCACCCCACCATAGTCACTACCCGCTTCCGTAGCCTCCTCCAACTGACCACCCTCCAACTTAACTCCACCGGATAAAGGGGCAGCACCGGACTAAGAGGCAGCACCGGACTAAGGGGCAGCACCGGACTAAGGGGCAGCACCGGACTGCATGGCGGATCCTGGCTGGCTGGCTCTGGCGGATCCTGGCTGGCTGGCGGACCCCGGCTGGACGGCTCTGGCGGATCCTGGCTGGACGGCTCATGGCTGGCTGACGGATCTGGCTGCTCATGGCTGGCTGACGGATCTGGCTGCTCATGGCTGGCTGACGGATCTGGCTGCTCATGGCTGGCTGACGGATCTGGCTGCTCATGGCTGGCTGACGGATCTGGCTGCTCATGGCAGGCTGACGGATCTGGCTGCTCATGGCTGGCTGACGAATCTGGCTGCTCATGGCAGGCTGACGGATCTGGCTGATCCTGTCTGGCGGAAGGCTCTGGCTGATCCTGTCTGGCGGAAGGCTCTGGCTGATCCTGTCTGGCGGAAGGCTCTGGCTGATCCTGTCTGGCGGAAGGCTCTGGCTGATCCTGTCTGGCGGAAGGCTCTAGCGGCTCCTGTCTGGCGGATGGCTCTGAAGGCTCATGGCAGACGGGCGGCTTTGCAGGCTCAGTACAGACGGGCAGTTCATGCAGCGCTTGGCAGACGGACAGTTCAGACGGCGTTGGGCAGACAGGCAGTTCAGGCGCCGTTGGGCAGACGGGCAGTTCAAGCGCCCGTTGGGCAGACGGGCAGTTCAGGCGCCGTTGGGCAGACGGGCAGTTCAGGCGCCGTTGGGCAGACGGCAGACTCTGGCCGGCCGAGACGCACTATAGGCCTGGTGCGTGGTGCCGGAACTGGTGGTCCCGGGCTGAGGACACGCATCTCAGGGCTAGTGCGGGGAGCAGCAACAGGACGCACAGGACTCTGGGGACACACAGGAGGCTTGGTGCGTGGTGTAGGCACTGGTGGTACTGGGCTGGAGCGGGAGGTGGCGCCGGAAATACCGGACCGTGCAGGCTTACTGGCTCCCTTGAGCACTGAGCCTGCCCAACCTTACCTGGTTGTATGCTCCCCGTCGCCCGACCAGTACGGGAAGGAGGAATAACCCGCACCGGGCTATGTAGGCGAACCGGGGACACCATGCGTAAGGCTGGTGCCATGTAAACCGGCCCGAGGAGACGCACTGGTGGCCTGATGCGTTGGGCCGGCTTCATGACATCCGGCTCAACGCTCAATCTAGCCCGGCCGATACGTGGAGCTGGAATGTACCGAACCGGGCTATGCACGCGTACAGGAGACACCATGCGCTCTACTGCGTAACACGGTGTCTGCCCGTACTCTCGCTCTCCACGGTAAGTACAGGGAGTAGGCGCAGGTCTCCTACCTGACTTCGCCACACTCCCTTTAAGGCCCCCCCCAAGAAATTCTTGGCTAGTGCTCACGGGCTTCCAGCCTTGCCTCCGTGCTGCCTCCTCATATTGCCTCCTCTCGGCTTTAGCTGCCTCCAGCTCTTCACGAGGGCGGCGATATTCTCCCGGTTGTGCCCAAGGACCCTTTCCATCCAGTATCTCCTCCCATGTCGATGAATCCTGTGTAGGTTGGTCCTGTTGCCGCTTGACACGCCGCTTGGTCCTAGAATGGTGGGTTTTTCTGTCACGATCGTCTGCATAGTGAGTGGACCAAAACGCAGCGTTGGTAGCGAACATTACTTTATTAATTAAACGTTATCGAACAAAACAATAAACAAAGACGAATCGTGAAGTCCTCAGTATCAAATGACTGAAACGGAACAAAAACCCACAACACCCAAAGGAAAACATACAGATAAATATGGCTCCCAATCAGAGATAACGAGCCGACAGCTGACACTCGTTACCTCCGATTGGGAGTCACATGACTACCCAAGAACTAACCAAAACCACACACACCCAAATGAACACACCCTATTCCCAACCTAACCAAAACAAACCCCAACAAAACGAATACACCCTGGCTCAACTACAAGTCCCGGAGCCAGAGTGTGACACACTGACAAAGAAATTATCAGTCTATAATGTTAATGGTAGGTTTATTTGAACAGTGAGAGACAGAATAACAACAAAAACGTTCAGTAAAACGCATGTCAAAAATGTTATAAATTGATTTGCATTTTAATGAGGGAAATAAGTATTTGACCCCCTCTCAATCAGAAAGATTTCTGGCTCCCAGGTGTCTTTTAAACAGGTAACGAGCTGAGATTAGGAGCACACTCTTAAAGGGAGTGCTCCTAATCTCAGTTTGTTACCTGTATAAAAGACACCTGTCCACAGAAGCAATCAATCAATCAGATTCCAAACTCTCCACCTTGGCCAAGACCAAAGAGCTCTCCAAGGATGTCAGGGACAAGATTGTAGACCTACACAAGGCTGGAATGGGCTACAAGACCATCGCCAAGCAGCTTGGTGAGAAGGTGATAAGTTGGTGCGATTATTCGCAAATGGAAGAAACACAAAATAACTGTCAATCTCCCTCGGCCTGGGGCTCCATGTAAGATCTCACCTCGTGGAGTTGCAATGATCATGAGAACGGTGAGGAATCAGCCCAGAACTACACGGGAGGATCTTGTCAATGATCTCAAGGCAGCTGGGACCATAGTCACCAAGAAAACAATTGGTAACACACTACGTGCAGCACCCGCAAGGTCCCCCTGCTCAAGAAAGCACATATAAATTCCCGTCTGAAGTTTGCCAATGAACATCTGAATGATTCAGAGGAGAACTGGGTGAAAGTGTTGTGGTCAGATGAGACCAAAATGGAGCTCTTTGGCATCAACTCAACTCGCCGTGTTTGGAGGAGGAGGAATGCTGCCTATGACCCCAAGAACACCATCCCCACCATCAAACATGGAGGTGGAAACATTATGCTTTGGGGGTGTTTTTCTGCTAAGGGGACAGGACAACTTCACCACATCAAAGGGACGATGGACGGGGCCATGTACCATCAAATCTTGGGTGAGTACCTCCTTCCCTCAGGCAGGGCATTGAAAATGGGTCGTGGATGGGTATTCCAGCATGACAATGACCCAAAACACATTGCCAAGGCAACAAAGGAGTGGCTCAAGAAGAAGCACATTAAGGTCATAGAGTGGCCTAACCAGTCTCCAGACCTTAATCCCATAGAAAATCTGTGGAGGGAGCTGAAGGTTCAAGTTGCCAAACGTCAACCTCAAAACCTTAATGACTTGGAGAAGATCTGCAAAGAGGAGTAGGACAAAATCCCTCCTGAGATGTGTACAAACCTGGTGGCCAACTACAAGACACATCTGACCTCTGATTGCCTACAAGGGTTTTGCCACCAAGTACTAAGTCATGTTTTGCAGAGGGGTCAAATACTTATTTCCCTCATTAAAATGCAAATCAATTCATAACATTTTTGACATGCGTTTTTCTGGATCTTTTTTTTGTTATTCTGTCTCTCACTGTTCAAATAAACCTACCATTAAAATTATAGACTGATCATGTCTTTGTCAGTGGGCAAACATACAAAATCAGCAGGGGATCAAATACTTTTTTCCCTCACTGTACTTTTACTTTTACTCCACTACATACTACTCCATTTTCCTGGACGCCCAAAAGTACTTGTTCACTCGCACCAAGTCAGTGGTGCGCGTCGCCAGCCTGGTCCGGCCTGTTCCTGTCCCTGGCACCAAGCCAGTGGTGCGCGTCGCCAGCCCAGCTCGGCCTGTTCCTGCCCCTCGCACCAAGCCAGTGGTGCACGTCGCCAGCCCGGCCCAGCCTGTTCCTGTGTCTCGCACCAGGCCAGTGGTGCGCGTCGCCAGTCCGGTACGGCCTGTTCCTGCCCCTCGCACCAAGCCAGAGGTGCGCGTCGCCAGCCGGTACGCCGGCCCGTGTCTGCTCCCCGCACCAAGCCAGTGGTGCGTGTGTCCAGTCCGGCACGGCCCGTGCCTGTTCCACCGGTTCCTGGTCCGGCACCAGTCAGCTGCTCCACTCCGGAGCCAGAGCAGTCCGCTCCACCGGTGCCCAGTTCAGCTCCGGTCAGCTGCTCCACTCCGGAGCCAGAGCAGTCCGCTCCACCGGTGCCTGATCCAGCTCCGGTTAGCTGCTCCACTCCGGAGCCAGAGCAATCCGCTCCACCGGGATCCAGTCCAGCTCCGGTCAGCGGATCCACTCCGGAGCCAGAGCAGTCCGCTCCACCAGTGCCCAGTTTAGCTCCGGTCAGCTGCTCCACTCCGGAGCCAGAGTAATCCGCTCCACCGGGGTCCAGTCCAGCTCCGGTCAGCGGCTCCACTCCGGAGCCAGAGCAGTCCGCTCCACCGTCGTCGGGTCCAGCTCCAGTCAGCGGTTCCAGTCCAGACCCAGACGTCAGCCCCTCTCCAGGTTCGGGGTCTCCCACACCAGGGTCCAGACAGGGCTTGGTACTTCGTGGGAGGAAGGAGAGGGCAAGCAGTGCGCCGAGGTCCAGACCAGACCAGGGGCGCAACAGGGAGGCGGAGAATCGGTGGTTGTCACGCCCGGAGCCGGATCCGCCTCCGAGGCGGAATGCCCACCCGGCCCCTACCCTGTTATTTTTATGTTGCGCGGTCAGAGTCCGCACCTTTGGGGGGGGGGGTACTGTCACGCCCTGACTCAGGGGACTCGTATATGTTGAGTCAGTGTGTGTAGTTTCTATGTTGTGCGTTTTCTATGTTGTATATTCTAGTATGTCTATTTCTATGTTGGCCGGTGTGGTTCCCAATCAGAGGCAGCTGTCGCTCGTTGTCTCTGATTGGGGACCATACTTGGGCAGCCTTTTGGCACTAGTTAGTTGTGGGATCTTGTTCCGTGTTTGTGTACCTTGGACTTCACGTTTCGTTTGTTGTTTTGTCATTGTTTATTCGGTTCAAACATGTATGCATATCACGCTGCGCCTTGGTCTGACCCGTTCATGAACGAACATGACAGTCCTTTATTCACGCTTTGCCTGTTTGATGGTTTGTCGGAGGGTGTAGTGGGATTTTTTATAAGCGTCCGGGTTAGTTACCTGCTCCTTGAAAGCGGCAGCTCTAGCCTTTAGCCCAGTGCAGATGGACTGTGTGGACAACATAGTAAATGCATTTTTTTATGAAGCCGGTCACTGATGTAGTAAACTCCTCAATGCCATCGGATGAGTCCCGAACAAATTCTAGTCTGTGCTAGCGAAACAGTCCTATATCTTAGCATCTGCTTCATCGGACCACTTCCGTATTGAGTGCACTGGTACTTCCTGTTTGAGTTTTTGCTTGTCAGCAGGAATCAGAATTATGGTCAGAGTTATGGTCAGATTTCCCAAATGGAGGGTGAGGGAGAGCTTTGTATGTGTCTCTGTGTGTGGAGTAAAGGTGATATAGAGTTTCTTCGCCTCTAGTTGCACAGGTGACATGCTGGTAGAAATGAGGTAAAACAGATTATATTTTTCCTGCGTTAACATCACCAGCCACTAGGAGCGTGGCTCTGGATGAGCATTTCCTGTTTGCTTATGGCCCTACAGTATACAGCTCATTGAGTGCAGTCATAGTGCCAGCATCAGTTTGTGGTGGGAAATAGACAACTATGAAAAATATAGAAGAAGACCCTACAGGTTATCATGAGGTATTCTAACTCAGGCGAGCAGAACCTCAAGACTTCTTTAATATTAGAGATTGTGCAACAGCTGTTAACAAAGAGACACACACCACCCCCCTTGAGCCTACCCGACGCTGCCATTCTGTCCTGCCGATGTATAGGAAAAACAGCTAGAATATTATCCATGTCCTTGTTCAGCCACCTTCCGAGAAACATAGGATATTACAGTTCTTCAGGTCCCGTTGATAGGATAGTCGCAAACGGAGCTCGTCCAGATTGTTCTCCAGTGACTGTACATTTGCCAATAGAACAGAGGGTAGAGGCGGTTTATTTACTCACAGCAGTAGTTTCATCGGGGTGCCCGCACATCGGCTTCTATATCGCTGTCTCTTTCTCTTCTGAATGTAAGGATTGGGGCATGGTCCGGGGTGAGGCAGTATGCCCTGCACCACCGACTCATTGAAGTACAAATCTTCATCCAAATTGAGGTTAGTGATCGCCTTGCTGATGTCCAGAACCTATTTTCAGTCATAGGAAAGATCATGGAAACATTATGTACAAAAAAGCCCGTAAAACGGCTGCTATACATTCCAGCGCCATTCTATTCAGATAGATTTCGGGAAGGGGAGGGGTGTGGTGACATGTGACTGTGGAAGATGGTGAATGAAGGCATAACTATGTGTACACTATGAAGTCTTACTAGGGTTTGCCATGTGGAGTTGTAGGGATGAAGCTATACACTGGCAAATAAAGAGACTCAATGCACTCTGTCGGACTCTGTGCACTATATCAATAGTGAGATGTGGCGTAATTGGACTCTGTCCTTGTCCCCCTTGTCCTTGTCTTTGTACGCACACACACCACAGCCTGCTGAGACAGCATGCTGAGCCCAAGGGGACTACACTCTTAAAAAAAAAAGATGCTATCTAGAACCTAAAATGTTTTTTCTGCTGTCCCCATAGGAGAACCCTTTGAAAAACTATTTTTGGTTCCAGGTATAACACTTTTGGTTCCAGGTAGAACCCTTTTGGGTTCCATGAAGGACCATTTCCACAGAGGGTTCTACATGGAACCCAAAAGGGTTCTACCTGTTAGGTTCTGACAAAACAGAGTAAAAACTCACGGACAACTAAGAAAAGCTCAAACCAAGTTTATTCACCCAATGGGTCAAACAGCTGAATGACAAAAACATGTTCCCACCAGCACAAGTATATATATATATCCACTCTAGGTGGAGTCTCCTCCTTTCCTCTAAACATTACATCTTTATTGCTAGGCAGGAAGTTAAATGATGTGGGAAATAAACTGTTCCTTCCCCTTCATGTGACCTGACCTGACCTGACCTCGGCCCCCATTTCTCATTAATCCACAGCGATCCACCCTTATCAATGACCACAATCATGGGTTTGCCTTTCCCCTTACATATACTGTGGCTTGCGAAAGTATTCACCCCCTCTGGCATTTTTCCTATTTTGTTGCCTTACATCCTGGAATTTAAATAGATTTTTGGGGGGTTTGTATCATTTGATTTACACAACATGCCTACCACTTTGAAGATGCAAAATATTTTTTATTGTGAAACTAACAACAAATACGACAAAAAAACGGAAAACCCCCGAAGTCAATACTTTGTAGAGACACCTTTTGCAGCAATTACAGCTGCAAGTCTCTTGGGGTATGTCTCTATAAGCTTGGCCACTGGGATTTTTGCCCATTCTTCAAAGCAAAACTGCTCCAGCTCCTTCAAGTTGGATGGGTTCCGCTGGTGTACAGCAATCTTTAAGTCATTCCACATATTCTCAATTGGATTGAGGTCTGGGCTTTGACTAGGCTATTCCCAAGACATTTAAATGTTTCCCCTTAAACCACTCGTGTTGCTTTAGCAGTATGCTTAGGATCATTGTCCTGCTGGAAGGTGAACCTCCGTCCCAGTCTCAAATCTCTGGAAGACTGAAAGAGGTTTCCCACAAGAATTTCCCTGTATTTAGCGCCATCCATCATTCCTTCAATTCTGACCAGTTTCCCAGTCCCTGCCGATGAAAAACATCCCCACAGCATGATGCTGCCACCACCATGCTTCACTGTGGGGATGGTGTTCTCGGAGTGATGAGAGGTGTTGGGTTTGCGCCAGACATAGCGTTTTCCTTGAAAAGCTCAATTTTTGTCTCATATGACCAGAGTACCTTCTTCCATATGTTTGGGGAGTCTCCCACATGCCTTTTGGCGAACACCAAACGTGTTTGCTTATTTTTTTCTTAAAGCAATGGCTTTTTTCTGGCCTCTCTTCGTAAAGCCCAGCTCTGTGGAGTGTACGGCTTAAAGTGGTCCTATGGACAGATACTCCAATCTCCGCTGTGGAGCTTTGCAGCCCCTTCAGGGTTATATTTGGTCTCTTTGTTGCCTCTCTGATTAATGCCCTTCTTGCCTGGTCCGTGAGGTTTGGTGGGCGGCCCTCTTTTGGCAGGTTTGTTGTGGTGCCATATTCTTTCAATTTTTTTTACAATGGATTTAATGGTGCTCCGTGGGATGTTCAAAGTTTCAGATATTTTTTTATAACCCAACCCTGATCTGTACTTCTCCACATCTTTGTCCCTGACCTGTTTGGAGAGCTCCTTGGTCTTCATGGTGCCGCTTGCTTGGTGGTGCCCCTTGCTTAGAGGTATTGCAGACTCTGGGGCCTTTCAGAACAGGTGTATATATACTGAGATCATGTGACAGATCATGTGACACTTAGATTGCACACAGGTGGACTTTATTTAACTAATTATGTGACTTCTGAAGGTAATTGGTTGCACCAGATCTTATTTAGGGGCTTCATAGCAAAGGGGGTGAATGCATATGCATGCACCACTTTTCCGTTCTACATTTTGTAGAAATGTTTAAACAAGTAATTTTTTTCACTTCAACAATTTGCACTATTTTGTGTATGTCCATTACATGAAGTCCAAATAAAATTACAGGTTGTAATGCATCAAAATAGGAAAAACGCCAAGGGGGATGAATACTTTTGCAAGGCACTGTAACCATTAACTTCTGGTGTAACAAGTATTCCAAATCACAACCCAAGAACTTAAACCATACGGTGGCCCTTCTCCTCTCCATGGGATACCTGATGTCTAACAATAACATGTTGTTACAGAATGTAAACCTTCTGCATTCCCCTCTCTCCCTCAGTAACATGAATAAGGGTGTTTCATATTTCCAGTTTAGAAGTCAGAACCCATCATGAAACAAAAAAGGGTTATCCTATGGGGACAGCCAAAGAACACTTTTGGAACCCTTTTTTCGCAGAGTGTACTAGTTCACACAATTACTATGATGTGTATGTGTTTTGCGCACATGTTTTGTGTGTGTGTGTGTGTGCGTCTGCTTGCCTGAGTTCCTGCATGCATGTGTGTGTTTTAGACTGTGCATTTTAACCTTGTCTGTTTGTTTATCGTGCGTGTGTGTATGTAGGAGGCGTGGTGGATAAGGACCTTCGGCACTACCTCAACCTGCGCTTCTCCAAGGGCTCCGTGGACCACGGCCACCAGCAAATTATCAGAGACAACCTCTACCTCCGCACCGTGCCTTGTGAGTCAACACACACGCACTCACGTATGCACACACACACAGTCACTTACTCACTCATTCACTCTCTTACCCCTCATAGCACCTCAGAGAGAAGATGCTCGGTTGTTATAACCTACCTCCGCACCTGACCCCTGACCATAGCAGAACACTAGGAATGCATTTCATTATTCCTCCTGTCCTTGGGCTCTCTCTCCATCTCTCCTTGACATTATACAACTGGACAGGTGGAGGCTAGATCTCTGTAGGCATCCTACATATCCCTTTCAAACGACCTGTGTTGAGGTTTGTCTATTGAGATACACCCGCCCTGTGTCTGAAATTAAATTAGGTATGGTGATACAATCTAAATGCACCTGACCATTGTTTGAGGTGAGGTGTGGTGAGACCTACCCCGCGCCGGCCATATCAATTCCGAGACCCCCCGACACCCGACATCAGGACAGATTTTTCTCCGCACCCAACCTGCGTAGAATTGTTCTGAGATCCACCCATTACTCCGCCAATAACATCAATGTATTTTGCTACTAGTTTTTTTGACTTTTTCTGCACGTCAACTTTATTTTCAAGTAGTACATGTAATTTATGCAATAGCAGTAGTGTAAATGAATGATAATGAAGAATTGTATTCTTACCTTAATCCATCTATTTATCAAACTGTCTCCATCTCCTCCCAACACATGCTCCCCCCTTCAAAATGCGCTCCCTTTTGCTGCAGCATTATTTGTACAGTGCATAACTCTGCATGTTCTCCGGTTTGTAAAGATTAAAACAAATGTGCTAAAATCCGACCTGAAATGCCACTCTGTCTGCTGAAAGAAGCTACCAAAAGTCATTCTTGGTGAGTGTGGATGTTTACAGTGAGCTCCAAAAGTATCTTGACATTGACACATTTTTGGTTGTTTTGGCTCTGTACTCCAGCACTTTTGATTTGAAATGATACAATGACTATAAGGTTAAAGTGCAGACACACAAATATTATACCCCCCAAATTGCTAACCTCACCTGTTATTGTAATGGTCTTGGGGGTTTGATATGTGTGCGTCTGTAACTTTCTCACTCATCATTATTCACGATTCATGTTGAAATCAACTAGGCTAGTGAACTTCAAGTCTGTGTGCATGGGGCAGAGGCATGAGCATGTGTTTGTTTATTCCGGTTGCTAGGCAACCCAACACTATGGTGAGTGGACTGCCTACTGCTACAGCTGCAGCAGCGCAGCAGAGGAGACTAACTAAAATATTTATGAACAGCGAACCAACCCATGGGTTGAAGTAATGTCTTCATTCCACCCACCAGCTGATTTGTTAGAGAGAGAGAAAGACAAGGAGAAAGAGGGAGAGAGAGAAAGCGAGAGTTCAGAGAGAGGAAGAAGAGAAACAGACAGACACACAGACACGATGCAGGACTATAGGGGTGTGCCGATATCCAGTGGTTTAAAGTACTTAAGTAAAAATACCTTAAAGTACTACTTAAGTATTTTTCACTATACTTCACTATTTTGACTACTTTTACTTCACTACATTCCCAAAGAAAATAATGTACTTTTTACTACATACATTTTCCCTGACACCCAAAAGTACTCGTTACATTTTGAATGCTTAGCAGGACAGGACAATTATTTATACCTTTACTTTTACTTTTGATCCTTAAGTATATTTTAAACCAAATACTTTTAGACTTTTACTCAAGTAGAATTTTACTGTGTGACTTTTACTTTTACTTGAGTCATTTTCTATTAAGGTATCTTTATTTTTAATCAGGTATGACAATTGGGTACTTTTTCCACCACTGCCGATATCGTCATACTCGTATTCTTAATCGTATCCGTTTAATCACACTTCAAACTCATGTCGCGTTCAAAACAACTGGGAACTCGGAAATCTCTGCCTTCCGCCTTCAGTGTGTTAAAGACAACTGAAAACTCTGAAAAAACTGGGACTGGGAAAAATAGTTGAATGGTCATCCAACTCAGAAATCCAAGTCGGAAACTCAGCCACCTTTCTAGAGCTCCAACTTGCCGACCTGAAGATTACTGACGTCATGATTTGACGTAGTTCCCAGTTATCTTTAAAGCACCATCTTGATCTGATTTACTCCTGATCGGAAAACCGAAAGTGCACTTTAAATGCAGGTAAGCCTATACCTCAACTGCGCATTACTGCGCTATCATTCAGAGTGCATCTCAGAGCGTATCATTATGTTCCTTCACACATTGTTCAAAGGTAAACGACCCAGACAGATGCAAATGCATGATTTACTTACTTAGTCCTATTCAATTATCAACAAAATAGGCTAATAAATAGCCTAATGCATGGCTGGCTACTACAGCCTGCATTTATTCCAGACACAGATTTAGATTAAGGTAGGCTAATTCGCTTGCCCCATAAATTGTTTCACTTTTGAGCAGAGCAAAACTTTTCTCTCCCGACGCTTATGCCACAACATTTGTCAATCAAAACACAATCAAAATAAACTATCTATATTTGTCATTTTATTTTTTTATGATCTGTCGCTTTGTAAACATGCCTGGGCGAGAATAAATAATAATAGCAATTATGGGCTTGGATCACAACATAACGACAGACGTCGTCAGCAATAGAATAATTATATTGACAGACAAAGTAGGCCTACTAAACAACGCCAAGTAGACAGACAAAAACAACAAAATGGCCTCAGCAAAGTCAACAGGAAATAACTAGGTTAACAACAAATTACTAGCTACGGATTCTGATTCATACACAATGTTTGGAGAAGGGGAGACTTGTGCCTTGAGATGATTGACTGTGAGTGAAACAGTGCGCGTGTTTGTCTTTCTAGGGAAATGAGAGCTTGGGGAGAGTGGCTTGTTCTAAACCAATTGTTGCAGCAGCCTCAACTGATACCCTGCCTGTATCTTTACAGACAGAAGAACTAGCCAATAGTTGTTTAGAGCACACAGTGCTTCATACTGTTTGAGTGAAAGAGAGATGCGAGCTGGCAGCTGAAAAATATATTTTTCAGATCACGGATAATTACCAAAAAATCACCATATCTGTTACGATACTCGTTTTGTCCGAGTACTCGGCACACCCCTACAGGACTATTATGTAATGCTTTGTTGGTTATGAGGGAGTCATCCATGTGTGAAGACTACTCTGGTTATACATACAGAGCCATAGAAAATACCTACCAACAGGAGGACAGAGCCTCCAGCAAGAGTTTCAGGACAACAAAGAGAGTGTTGAATGCTCTAGAAATGCTATATAAATCCTTAATACCATCTACCTTACTGTCTCTGTCTGTGTCTGTCTCTCTCTCTCTCGCTCTTGCTCCTTCACTCACCCTGTCGATGAGCTCTCAGCTTGTGGTTTCCACGGCAACTAGCCTCTCATCTCCAGGCCTGCGTTGCCGTGACGCCCTGCCCCCAACTGCACAAAGAACATGCACATTGCTAAGGCACACACACAGAAGTCACACACACGGAAGTCACACATGCACATTGCTCACACAAACACACACACACACTCACACACATGGCTTTGATTGACATTTCATTGATTTTGTCCCCACCAGCACTCTGGTCTGTCAATATGCATGCACGCACACACACACACACAGACACACACACACACACACATACAGGGCAATTCCACGTTAACAGAATTTAGCTGAGTCTCAAATGTTTCACTTTAAAAGTATACCTAACAAAAAAACATTGATTTCAAAGTTTAACAAACCTGTCTATGCACAACAACACATTTTTACAATTTACACAGAACATTTTACAAAAACAAATTTACTGCAAAAACTGTTTGGTAACACAATTTCTGTAAAATCTCCCTCCGTTTTTTATGTGACCACGTTTTCAAAAACTTCACTTCAAAAATATATTTTTTTATTATTGAATTACAATAACTGAAGTAGATTTACACCCAGTAACAACGGAATTTCACCATGGGTCCCTGATCTGTACTATACACAAATGCATAATTATGGACATGAATATCATTGTATTTATGGCGATATAGCCTGAATGGGTACACAATGGTAGAAATATGCAATATCCTCCTTTGCATATGTGGGTATTGTTCTACATACTGGCTATTATTTTAATGAGCTCTGCCCCCAAACAAGACCAAATTTGCTGAACCAATCACATCTATGTTTCACAAGTTTGGACATCAAAGTACAGCACAGTAGAGCTCAGTAAGAGTAGAGTACAGTAAAGTAGAGCTCAGTACAGTAAAGTACAGTACAGTAGAGTTCAGTAAAGTAGAGTACAGTTCAGTACAGTAGAGTACAGTACCTTACAGGGCATTATACTGTACTCTAGTGTGCTCTACTGTACAGTAATGAACTCTACTCTATTCAACTCTACTGTACTCTACAGAACAGTACTGTACTGCACTGTACAGTATGGAAATATACTCTACTTAACTTGTTTTACTGTACTGTACTGTATTGTATTGTACTGTACTCTACTGTGCTCTACTGTGCTGTCCAAACTTGTGAAACATGGACGTCTATGATTGTTTTAGATTTGGTCCGGACTTTGTTTGGAACAAATCAAGGCTGGTCCGAACTGGACCAAATATCTAAATCTGTGGACGTTGAAATCAAAGTCGGTCCATAATAATAACCAATGTCTGTGGACTTTGAAATCAAGCCCAGGGCGGACTGATCAAATTTCAATTACTTTTCAATGTCCTGGACGTCCGGTATAGGTCGGTGCTCAGTGGGTAGGATGCTGGTTACAGTACATGGAAAGAAGAGGGAGCTCATGTGTAGTTGTCAGTATGAGCCGGGAGAGGTGTAGAGAGAAGAAACTGTAGAAACCTTAACTGTAGAGAGAGAGAAGAAAGAGAGAAAGGCAGACACTTGTTTTGACTGCCAGACGACAGAAAAAGAAAGAAAAACACTTATGAGATGGACATACTCATACAGTGGTGAAAAAAAGTATTTAGTCAGCCACCAATTGTGCAAGTTCTCCCACTTAAAAAGATGAGAGAGGCCTGTAATTTTCATTATAGGTACACGTCAACTATGACAGACAAAATGAGAAAAAATAATCCAGAAAATCACATTGTAGGATTTTTTATTAATTTATTTGCAAATTATGGTGGAAAATAAGTATTGGTCAATAACAAAAGTTTCTCAATACTTTGTTATATACCCTTTGTTGGCAATGACACAGGTCAAACGTTTTCTGTAAGTCTTCACAAGGTTTTCACACACTGTTGCTGGTATTTTGGCCCATTCCTCCATGCAGATCTCCTCTAGAGCAGTGATGTTTAGTGGCTGTTGCTGGGCAACACAGACTTTCAACTCCCTCCAAAGATTTTCTAAGGGGTTGAGATCTGGAGACTGGCTAGGCCACTCCAGGACCTTGAAATGCTTCTTACGAAACCACTCCTTCGTTGCCCGGGCGGTGTGTTTGGGATCATTGTCATGCTGAAAGACCCAGCCATGTTTCATCTTCAATGCCCTTGCTGATGGAAGGAGGTTTTCACTCAAAATCTCACGATACATGGCCCCATTCATTCTTTCCTTTACACGGATCAGTCGTCCTGGTCCCTTTGCAGAAAAACATCCCCAAAGCATGATGTTTCCACACCCATGCTTCACAGTAGGTATGATGCAACTCAGCATTCTTTGTCCTCCAAACACGACGAGTTGAGTTTTTTAACCAAAACGTTATATTTTGGTTTCATCTGACCATATGACATTCTTCCAATCCTCTTCTGGATCATTCAAATGCACTCTAGCAAACTTCAGATGGGCCTGGACATGTACTGGCTTAAGCAGGGGGACACGTCTGCACTGCAGGATTTGAGTCCCTGGCGGCGTAGTGTGTTACTGATGGTAGGCTTTGTTACTTTGGTCCCAGCTCTCTGCAGGTCATTCACTAGGTCCCCCCGTGTGGTTCTGTGATCATTTTGACCCCACGGGGTGAGATCTTGCGTGGAGCCCCAGATCGAGGGAGATTATCAGTGGTCTTGTATGTCTTCCATTTCCTAATAATTGCTCTTACAGTTGATTTCTTCAAACCAAGCTGCTTACCTATTGCAGATTCAGTCTTCCCAGCCTGGTGCAGGTCTACAATTTTGTTTCTGGTGTCCTTTGACAGCTCTTTGGTCTTGGCCATAGTGGAGTTTGGAGTGTGACTGTTTGAGGTTGTGGACAGGTGTCTTTTATACTGATAACAAGTTCAAACAGGTGCCATTAATACAGGTAACGAGTGGAGGACAGAGGAGCCTCTTAAAGAAGAAGTTACAGGTCTGTGAGAGCCAGAAATCTTGCTTGTTTGTAGGTGACCAAATACTTATTTTCCACCATAATTTGCAAATAAATTCATAAAAAATCCTACAATGTGATTTTCTGGATTTTTTTTTCTCAATTTGTCTGTCATAGTTGACGTGTACCTATGATGAATTATTTTTTTTGAAAGGTTAATTTGTCTCCCAGTGTCTGTTGGAGAGCAAACTGAACCAGGCTTTCTCCAAGATTTTGACTGTGCTTATAGCTGTATTTTGTTTCTTTTCATCCTAAAAACTCCCTAGTCCATCCCCATGACAAGCATACCCATAACATGATGCAGCCCCTAACATGCTTGAAAATATGAAGAGTAGGATAAAATAGTCCGGGTAAATAGTCTGGATGGCAGTCTTATAGCTTGGGGGTAGAAGCTGTTAAGGAGCCTTTTATACCTAGACTTGGAATTCCGGTACCGCTTGCCATGCGGTAGCAGAGAGAACAGTCTATGACTTGGGTGACTGGAGTCTTTGACAATTTTTTGGGCCTTCCTTTGACACCGCCTAATATATAGGTCCTCGATGGCAGTAAGCTTAGCCCCAGTGATGTATTGGGCATTACGCACTACCCTCTGTAGTGCCTTACGGTCGGATGCCGAGTAGTTGCCATACCAGGCGGTGATGCAACCGGTCAGGATGCTCACGATAGTGCAGCTAAATAACTTTTTGAGGATCTGGGGACCCATGCCAAATCTTTTCAGTCTCCTGAGGGGGAAAAGGTGTTGTCGTGCCTTCTTCTCAACTGTCTTGGTGTGTTCAGACCATGATAGTTTGTTAGTGATGTGGACTTCAAGGAACTTGAAACTCTCTACCCGCTCCACTAAAGCCCCTTCGATGTTAGTCCACGATCATCTCCTTTGTCTTGCTCACATTGAGGGAGAGGTTGTTGTCCTGGCACCACACTGCCAGGTCTCTGACTTCCTCCCTATAGGCTGTCTCATCGTTGTAGGTGATCAGGCCTACCGCTGTTGTGTCGTCATCAAACTTAATGATGGTATTGGAGTCGTGCTTGGCCACGCAGTCGTGGGTGAACAGGGAGTACAGGAGGGGACTAAGCACGCACCCCTGAGGGGCCCCGGTTTTGAGGATCAGCGTGGCAGATGTGTTGTTGCCTACCCTTACCACCTGGGGGCGGCCCGTCTGGAAGTCCAGGATCCAGTTGCAGAGTTCAGTCCCAGGGTCCTTAGCTTAGTGATGAGCTTTGTGGGTGCTATGGTGTTGAAAGCTGAGCTGTAGTCAATGAACAGCATTCTCACATAGATGTTCCTTTTGTCCAGGTGGGAAAGGGCAGTGTGGAGTGCGATTGAGATTGCGTCATCTGTGGATGTGTTGGGGCGGTATGCGAATTGGAGTGGGTCTAGGGTTTACAGGATTATGGTGTTGCTGTGTGCCATGACCAGCCTTTCAAAGCAGTTCATGGCTACCGACGTGAGTGCTACGGGGCGGTAGTCATTTAGGCAGGTTACCGTCGCATTCTTGGGCACAGGGACTATGGTGGTCTACTTGAAACACATTATCTACCGAAGCTCTTATATGGGGAGCAATACAAGACAGCGCAGAGAAGGGGGGGGATTGGGACGATAGGAAAATAGCCTAGGCTATATAAGGCTACTACGTCAGTCAATAGGTAAATAATACATTTGATTTAGCCTACATTATTGCATGCTAAATGTTTCTGATTAGTCATAGATGAGCATACGAGCTACCACTTCCACTGGCCAGGAACCAAATATACAGGCAGAGATTCAGTGAAACAAAATCACATTGATTGATTATCAGACAAGTCACAGGCTTTTGGTCGGGAGTAGGACAGGCTACTACACGAGAGAAGAGCAAAATCCACTTGTATAACATGCTAGCAAAATGTTCTGATCAGCTAATATATGAGCAAACTAGAATAAAGATGATCAGTAGCACTCACTTCAATTTAGCTACGATTTCCCCAGCCTAATTGTCACCAAATATGCATACGGAGATTCAGTCAAATAAAATATCTGATATTGATTGATTTATCTACACGAGTCCCCCACGCTTGTCTCAAAGCAGTGCGAGGACACTGTCCCAATCAAAACGGTGCTGAAATTATCATCTAGGTGACTATGTGTGAAGTAAATATGCTAGGCTAAAGGCTTCCATGCGACAACCTGTTTGGAGAATGTGATATTTTATTTTTTGCTAATCTACTGCTGCGCATGTTCTGTATTTTGTGGAATTCCATTAGTGCGACATTGAGGAAAATATCATAAATTATTTTCAGGAAATGTGAAGAATGGTACTCAGTGATGTGTTGTATTGGATTTGCCTCAAACATAACGCTTTATATTCAGGACAAAAACTTAATTTCTTTGCCACATTTTTTGCATTATTACTTAAGTGCCTTGTTGCAAACAGACTGCATGTTTTGGAATATTTTAATTCTCTACAGGCTTCCTTGTTTTCACTGTCATTTTGGTCAATATTGTTGAGTAATTACAATGTTGTTGATCCATCCTCAGTTTTCTCATATCACAGCCATGAAACTCTCTCACTGTTTTAAAGTCACCACTGGCCTTATGCTAAAATCCCTGAAAGGTTTCCTTCCTCTCTGGCAACTGAGTTAGGATGCATACCTGTATCTTTGTAGTGGCTGGGTGTATTGATACACAATCCAAAGTGTATTTAATAACTTCACCATGCTCAAAGGGATATTCAGCGTCTGCTTATTTTTATTTTTATTTTTTTTACACATCTACCAATTGGTGCCCTTCTTTGCAAGGCTTTGAAAAACGTCCCTGGTCTTTGTGGTTGAATATATGCTTGACAGTCACTACTCGATTAAGCGACATTACAAATAATTAATTGTATGTGTGTGGTAGAGAGATGGGGTAGTCGTTTAAAAATCATGTTACCTAGTACTACTGAAAACAGAATGAGTCCATGAAACTTATATGCAACTTAAGTGGTACCGGAGCGCCAAGTCTATGTCCAAAAGGCTCCTTAACAGCTTCTACCCCCAAGCCATAAGAATGATGAACAATTGATCAAATGGCCACCCGGACTATTTGCATTGACCCCCCCCTCGCTGTTTATTATCTGTGCAAAAAGTATTTGATACCCTGCTGATTTTGTACGTTTGCCCACTGACAAAGAAATGATCAGTCTATAATTTTAATGGTAGGTTTGTTTGAATGGTGAGAGACAGAATAACAACAAAAAAATCCAGAAAAACGCATGTCAAAAATGTTATAAATTGATTTGCATTTTAATGAGGGAAATAAGTATTTGACCCCTCTGCAAAACATGACTTAGTACTTGGTGGCAAAACCCTTGTTGGAAATCACAGAGGTCAGACGTTTATTGTAGTTGGCCACCAGGTTTGCACACATCTCAGGAGGGATTTTGTCCCACTCCTCTTTGCAGATCTTCTCCAAGTCATTAAGGTTTCGAGCCTGACGTTTGGCAACTCGAACCTTCAGCTCCCTCCACAGATTGTCTATGGGATTAAGGTCTGGAGACTGGCTAGGCCACTCCAGGACCTTAATGTCTTTCTTCTTGAGCCACTCCTTTGTTGCCTTGGCCGTGTGTTTTGGGTCATTGTCATGCTGAAATACCCATCCATGACCCATTTTCAATGCCCTGGCTGAGGGAAGGAGGTTCTCACCCACGATTTGACGGTACATGGCACCATCCATCATCCCTTTGATGCAGTGAAGTTGGCCTGTCCCCTTAGCAGAAAAACACCCCCTAAGCATAATGTTTCCATCTCCATGTTTGACGGTGGGGATGGTGTTCTTGGGGTCATAGGCAGCATTCCTCCTCCTCCAAACACAGCGAGTTGAGTTGATGCCAAAGAGCTCCATTTTGGTCTCATCTGACCACAACACATTTACCCAGTTCTCCTTTGAATCATTCAGATGTTCATTGGCAAACTTCAGACGGGCCTGTATATGTGATAGATAATGTCTCCAAAAGTAGATATTTGTTTATTGGGATCCTCATTAGCTTTTGCCGAAGCAGCAGCTATTCTTCCTGGGGTCCAGAAAAACACAAAACATGACAAGTAACAAAACACTGATAAACTGAAAGACAAGTACAACTAAAAAAATACGATAATAATAATAGTACAAACAATACAACTAAAACATTAATGTGTGTGTTAGAATGGCCAGGCACGACTCCAACACCATCATTAAGTTTGCCGACGACACAACAGTGGTAGGCCTGATCACCGACAACGATGAGACAGCCTATAGGGAGGAGGTCAGAGATCTGGCCGTGTGGTGCCAGGACAACAACCTCTCCCTCAACGTGACCAAGACAAAGGAGATGATTGTGGACTACAGGAAAAAAAGAGGACTGAGCACGCCCCCATTCTCATCGACGGGGCTGTAGTGGAACAGGTTGAGAGCTTCAAGTTCCTTGGTGTCCACATCACCAACGAACTATCATGGTCCAAACACACCAAGACAGTCGTGAAGAGGGCACGACAAAGCCTATTCCCCCTCAGGAGACTAAAAAGATTTGGCATGGGTCCTCAGATCCTCAAAAAATTCTACAGCTGCACCATCGAGAGCATCCTGACTGGTTGCATCACCGCCTGGTATGGCAACTGCTTGGCCTCTGACCGCAAGGCACTACAGAGGGTAGTGCGTACGGCCCAGTACATCACTGGGGCAAAGCTCCCTGCCATCCAGGACCTCTATACCAGGCGGTGTCAGAGGAAGGCCCTCAAAATTGTCAAAGACTCCAGCCACCCTAGTCATAGACTGTTCTCTCTGCTACCGCACGGCAAGCGGTACCGGAGTGCCAAGTCTAGGTCCAAAAGACTTCTCAACAGCTTCTACCCCCAAGCCATAAGACTCCTGAACAGCTAATCATGGCTACCCGGACTATTTGCACTGCCCCCCCCACCCCATCCTTTTTACGCTGCTGCTACTCTGTTAAGTAAGTATTTATGCATAGTCACTTTAACTCTACCCACATGTACATATTACCTCAACTACCTCAACTAGCCGGTGCCCCCCGCACATTGACTCTGCAACGGTACCCCCCTGTATATATAGCCTCCCTACTGTCACTTTATTTTACTGTATATATAGCCTCCCTACTGTCACTTTATTTTACTTCTGCTCTTTTTTTCTCAACACTTTTTTTGTTGTTGTTTTATTCTTACTTTTTTGTTTAAAATAAATGCACTGTTGGTTAAGGGCTGTAAGTAAGCATTTCACTGTAATGTCTGCACCTGTTGTATTCGGCGCATGTGACCAATAAAATTTGATTTGATTTGATTTGATTTGAATGTCTGTGTGTGTGTTTGTGTGTGTCCCTGCCGTTCCATTAAATGTTGTTTTAATGCTTTTTTTTTCATGGCAATACTGTGCGTTCCCGTGAATTCATTTTGGACTTGGGGACTGTTAAGAGACCCCTGGTGGCATGTATGAGTGTCTGAGTGTCACGCCCTGGCTCGGGGGACTCTCGTATGTTGAGCCAGGGTGTTAGTTTCTATGTTTTTGTTGTGGGTCTAGGTTACTTATTTCTATGTTGGTCTGAGTGACTCCCAATCAGAGGCAACGAGTGTCAGCTGGTTGTCTCTGATTGGGAGCCATATTTAAACAGTCGGGTTTTCATTCGTGTTTGTGGGTTTTTGTTTCGAGTCTGTTTATGGTAACCGTGAACTGTCACGTATCGTTCGTTGTTTTGTTCGTGTTGCCTTCAGTAATAAATAAATATGTTTGCATTCAACGCTGCGCATTGGTCCACTCTGTTAGACGATCTTGACAGAAAAACCCACCTCTACTGGACCAAGCAGCGAGTAGAGGAGCCATCGCCAGGGAAATCGCTGGCAGATCTCCGTGGCAGCTTCGACTGGGTCAAGCCCATTGAGGAGCTGAGTGACGAGGGTTGGAGACAGAGGAGCGAGAGGTGGGCGAGAACGATGGAGGCCTGGCCCACGGGGAGGAGAGACCCCCAGAAAATTTTTAGGGGGGCTCACGACGTCGGGGCAGCAGGAGGCCGCTATGGAGGCGGTCCAGCGGGGTTGCAGAGGAGGCCGCCAGGTTACGGGGGCCACTGGTAGAAGAGGGGATGGAAGGTGTAGAGGCACGGCGAGAGGTACTGGGGTGTGTTACCAGTCCGGTCCGGCCCGTTCCAGATCCCGGTGTAGGGCCAGTGGTGTGTGTCCCTAGTACGGTCCGGTCTGTTCCTGCTCCCCGCACCAAGTCTGTGGTGCGTCTCGTCAGCCCGGCTCTGCCCGTTCCTGCTCTCCGCACCAGGTCTGTGGTGCGCGTCGCCAGCCCAGTCCGGCCCATTCCTGCTCCCGCATCAAGTCTGTGGTGCGTCTCGTCAGCCCGGCTCTGCCCGTTCCTGCTCCCCGCACCAGATCTGTGGTGCGCGTCGCCAGCCCAGTCCGGCCCATTCGTGCTCCCCGCATCAAGTCTGTGGTGCGTCTCGTCAGCCCGGCTCTGCCCGTTCCTGCTCCCCGCACCAGTTCTGGGGTGCGCGTCGCCAGCCCAGTCCGGCCCATTCCTGCTCCCCGCACCAAGCCTGTGGTGCGTCTCGTCAGCCCGGCTCTGCCCGTTCCTGCTCTCCGCACCAGGTCTGTGGTGCGCGTCGCCAGCCCAGTCCGGCCCATTCCTGCTCCCAGCACCAAGTCTGTGGTGCGTTTCGTCAGCCCTGTCCGGCCCGCTCCTGCTCCCCACACCAAGCCAGTGGTGTGCGTCGTCGGTCCGGCACGGCACGTGCCTGTTCCACTGGTGCCTGGTCCGGCGCCGGTCAGATGCGTTACGCCGGAGCTAGAGCAATCCGCTCCACCAGTGTGCAGTCCAGCTCCGGTCAGCAGGACCAGACCGGACCAGGGGTACTTTGGGGGTTAGAGAGCGAGTGGGGATCATGCCCGAGCCGGATCCGCCGCCTAGGCAGAGTGCCCACCCGGTCCCTCCCCTGTTGTGTTTCGTTGGCGCGGTCGGAGTCCGCGCCCTTTAGGGGGTACTGTCACGCCCTGGCTCGGGGGGACTCTCGTATGTTGAGCCAGGGTGTTAGTTTCTATGTTTTTGTTGTGGGTCTAGGTTACTTATTTCTATGTTGGTCTGAGTGACTCCCAATCAGAGGCAACGAGTGTCAGCTGGTTGTCTCTGATTGGGAGCCATATTTAAACAGTCGGGTTTTCATTCGTGTTTGTGGGTTTTTGTTTCGAGTCTGTTTATGGTAACCGTGAACTGTCACGTATCGTTCGTTGTTTTGTTCGTGTTGCCTTCAGTGAGAATAAATATGTTTGCATTCAACGCTGCGCATTGGTCCACTCTGTTAGACGATTGTCACGACCGTCTATGAAATAGGACCAAAGCGCAGCGTTGGGAGTGAACATGACTTTAATGTTGACAAAACAAAACACGATCCGTAACGTCCTCAGTACATCGACTGAACATAGAACAAAAACCCACAAACCAACAGTGAAACACAACAGTATATATATGGCTCCCAATCAGAGATAACGAGCCGACAGCTGACACTCGTTACCTCCGATTGGGAGTCATTGACCAATTACCAAAACACAAACAAATGAAACTCACCCATACCCAACACCACCAAAAGAAATACAACCCTGGCTCTAAAATAAAAGTCCATAGAGCCAGAGTGTCACAGTACCCCCCCCTAAAGGTGCGAACTCCGGGCGTACCAGCATACAGTCTAGGGGAGGGTCTGGGTGGGCGTCTGTCCACGGTGGCGGTTCTGCCCCTGGTCGTGCTCCCCATCCCACCTTAGTCACCACCCGCTTCCCTAGCCTCCTCCACATTACCACCCCCCAACTACACCCCACTGGGTTAATGGGCGGCACTGGACTAAGTGGCATCACCGGACTCAGGGGCAGCACCGGACTAAGGGGCAGCACCGGGCTAAGGGGCAGCACCGGGCTAAGGGGCAGCACCGGGCTAAGGGGCAGCACCGGGCTAAGGGGCAGCACCGGGCTAAGGGGCAGCACCGGGCTAAGGGACAGCACCGGGCTAAGGGGCAGCACCGGACTGGCTGGCGGATCCTGGCTGGCTGGCTCTGGCGGATCCTGGCTGGCTGGCGGATCCGGGCTGGACGGCTCTGGCGGATCCCGGCTGGACAGCTCTGGCGGATCCTGGCTGGACGGCTCTGGCGGATCCCGGCTGGACGGCTCATGGCTGGCTGACGGATCTGGCTGCTCATGGATGGCTGACGGATCTGGCCGCTCATGGCCGGCCGACGGATCTGGCTGCTCATGGCTGGCGGAAGGATCTGGCTGCTCATGGCTGGCGGAAGGATCTGGCTGCTCATGGCTGGCGGAAGGATCTGGCTGCTCATGGCTGGCGGAAGGCTCTGGCTGATCCTGTCTGGCGGACGGCTCTGGCTGGACAGGGCTGACGACGCACCCCGTAGGCTCGGTGCGTTGAGCAGGGACAGGCCGGGCTGGGCTGGCGAAACGCACCACAGACTTGGTGCGGGGCGCAGGAACAGACAGAACCGCACTGGGGACACACACCCCTGGCCCTACACGGGGATCAGGAACGGGCCGGACCGGACTGGAAACACCCCCAGTACCTCTCGCCGTGCCTCCACACTTTCCATCCCCTTCGTAACCAGTGGCCCCCTTAAACTGGCGGCCATCTCTGCCAACCTCTTACACTCCTCCAGGCCGTACACCTTCTGCCCCGACGTCGTGAGCCCCCCCCTAAAAATTTTCTGGGGGTCTCTCCTCTCGGTGGACCAGGCCTCCATAGTCCTCTCCCAACCTTCGCTCTTCTGGCTGCACCACTCGTATTCCAACTGCTGCTTGGTCTCGTTGTGGTGGGTTTTTCTGTCACGACCGTCTATGAAATAGGACCAAAGCGCAGCGTTGGGAGTGAACATGACTTTAATGTTGACAAAACAAAACACGATCCGTAACGTCCTCAGTACATCGACTGAACATAGAACAAAAACCCACAAACCAACAGTGAAACACAACAGTATATATATGGCTCCCAATCAGAGATAACGAGCCGACAGCTGACACTCGTTACCTCCGATTGGGAGTCATTGACCAATTACCAAAACACAAACAAATGAAACTCACCCATACCCAACACCACCAAAAGAAATACAACCCTGGCTCTAAAATAAAAGTCCATAGAGCCAGAGTGTCACAACGATCTTGACACTGAGCTGAATGTTATCTGCTTATGCAGGCAATATGGAATTTTCAGTACAGTAGTATTTCTAAAAGAGAAGCAGTTAATCTCCCGTCAACACTCAACCAGGAATGACTGGCATGCATGTTGTTTTTGTTAGTTTTGTATAGTGCCTTCAGACAGTATTCAGACACCTTTACTTTTTCCACATTTTGCTAAGTTACAGCCTTATTCTAAAATTGATTAAACTCCAAAAATTCCTCAGCAAACTACACACAATACGCCAGAATGACAAAGTGAACACTTTTTACAAATGTATAAAAAATAAAAAACATAAATACCTTACTTACAGATGTTTTCAGACCCTTTGCTATGAGACTCGAAATTGAGCTCAGCGGCATCCTGTTTCCAATGATCATCCTTGAGATGTTTCTACAACTTGATTGGAGTCCAGCTGTGGTAAATTCAATTGATTGGACATGATTTGGAAAGGCACATACCTGTCTATATAAGGTTCCACAGTTGACAGTGCATGTCAGAGCAAAAACCAAGCCATGAGGTTGAAGGCTTTGTCCGTAGAGCTCCGAGACAGGATTGTGTCGAAGCTCAGATCTAGGGAAGGGTACCAAAAAATTTCTGCAGCATTGAAGGTTCCCAAGAACACAGTGGCCTCCATCATTCTTAAATGGAAGAAGTTTGGAACCACCAAGACTCTTCCTAGAGCTGTCCGCCCGGCCAAATTGAGCAATCGGGGGAGAAGGGCCTTGGTCTGGGAGGTGACCAAGAACCCGATGGTCACTCTGACAGAGCTCTAGAGTTCCTCTGTGGAGATGGGAGAACCTTCCAGAAGGACAACCATCTCTGCAGCACTCCACCAATCAGGCCTTTATGGTAGAGTGTCCAGATGGAAGCCACTCCTCAGTAAAAGGCACATGACAGCCCACTTGGAGTTTGCCAAAAGGCACCTAAAGACTCTCAGACCATGATAAACAAGATTTTCTAGTCTGATGAAACTAAGATTGAACTCTTTGGCCTGAATGCCAAGTGTCACATCTGGAGGAAACCTGGCATCATCCCTACAGTGAATCATGGTCCTGAGCACTCTGGAGCACTCTGGAGCAGGTTCCTTGCTGAAAACCTGCTCCAGAGTGCTCAGGACATCAGACTGGGGCGAATGTTCACCTTCCAACAGGACGATGACCCTAAGCACACAGCCAAGAAAACACAGGAGTGGCTTCAGGACAAGTCTCTGATTGTCCTTGAGTGGCCCAGCCAGAGCCCGGACTTGAACCCGATCGAACATCTCTGTAGAGACCTGAACATAGCTGTGCAGCAACACTCCCCATCCAACCTGACAGAGCTTGAGACGATCTGTAGAGAAGAATGGGAGAAACTCCCCAAATACAGGTTTGCCAAGCTTGTAGCGTCATACCTAAGAAGACTTGAGGCTGTAATTGCTGCCAAAGGTGCTTCAACAAAGTACTGAGTATAGGGTCTGAATACTTATGTAAATGTGATATTTCCATTTTTTCTTTTTAATCCATTTGCAAAAATTTATTAAAACCAGTTTTTGCTTTGTCATTATTGGGTATTGTGTGTAGATTGATGAGGGCAAAAAACAAGATCAGAGCATGAACAACTATTACAGTTGATCTTTGTGTCAAGCTCAGAACATATTTTTATAACAGACATACCCCTCCCCATCTTCACAACAACTTTGTCAATATGACTTGACCATGAAAATTGACCATCCAATGTTATACCTAGGAGTTGTTCAATGGTCACACCCTTTATACCAGGGGTGAAAGTAGATTTAATTTCTTACCGGTACGGGACACCCAAGTGTGTAAATGCATTTTTTTCTATAGTACAAAAATTACAGGGTAGCCTACTCTGCTGACACTGACAAACAGATCAATAAAAACAATGTTGTCTGATCCATATAATCGGCCTACGAAAAGGGGAGACACAAATACAATTTGACGTCCATATAGCTTGGAGGACGAAATTATTGTCCAAAAACAAACCAATGTGTCACTGACTCAATGATAAAGACAGTGAATATGCACACTCACCTGGGATATGGCCGATGTTCTCCGTTGGTAAAAATAGGCTACTGTTCGCTCAATTAAGCTTTCCAAACAGTTTTTCCAGAATTGTATTTTTTTATATTGCGTTATGCCTGGATTGGTCTCTCTGCTTTTCACTGACAGTTGCAACTTAACAATCATCTATTTGGTATTTGACAATCGCCACTTAACAATCATCTGTTTGGTATAGGCAGTGTGCGCTGCCCAAATTACGGGCACTTCTGACTGTAGGCTATTCTGGTGAAGTAGCCTATTTTGAAATATTTTTTTCTTCTTCTGTATAAACAGGAGTAAGCCAATTAGCGACTGGAACAAGCTGCAAAAAACACTTAAACTGGACAGATTTATCTCCATCTCTTCATTCAAAGACTCAATCATGGACACTCTTACTGACAGTTGTGGCTGCTTCGCGCGATGTATTGTTGTCTCTACCTTCTTGCCTTTGTGCTGTTGTCTGTAACCAATCATGTTTGTACCATGTCATGCTGCTACCATGTTATGTTGTTACTATATTGTTGTCATGTTGTATTGCTACCATACTGTGTTGTCATGTGTTGCTGCCATGCTATGTTGTTGTCTTAGGTCTCAATTTATGTAGTGTTGTGGTGTCTATCTTGTCATGATGTGTATTTTGTCCTATATTTATTTAAATTGTAATTTCTTTATCCTAGCCCCTGTCCCCGCAGGAGGCCTTTTGCCTTTTGGTAGGCCGTCATTTTAAATAAGAGTTTGTTCTTAACTGACTTGCCTAGTTAAATAAAGGTTAAATAAGTAAAAAATATATATAATAATAATAATATAGGGCAATTTAATTAAATGTACTTTAGGGAAAGCTTCCCCTAGCCTTATGAACACGCCGAACAGCACAGAGCTGTTGTGGAGGAAGTTGTCAAGGAAGTGAGTTTGTGTTGATACAGGACCTCCCGACTTCACCTACCGTCAACCAATCATGTCAATGCCGAGCTATACAGAGCCCTCCGCATTGTTACAAAATTTGAGAGGCGCACAGCGATGCGGTACGGAGCTCAAGTTGGCCTCTGCGTGCCTCCGGAGTCTCTGCAATTGCGTCACACCATCCATAGGGCGCCTCCATTTTTGGATCAAGCATAAATTGGCTGTAAAGAAGGCGCTCCTGTAGGCTACCCGCGCATATTCGTTCAATAAATAATTTCAGCATCCAAACCCCAACAGTGCACTGTGCACCCGCAATTTGATAAACCTATGTGTAGTGTAATGAATTTCTGCGATTGTCTTTAGGCCTACATTTGTAGCCTGAATTGATATATCCACTGTTGTCCACGTGCCCCTCGATCTTGGCCACTCATATCCGCCTTCACAAAATGATCCTCAAACCACAATGCAATTTGGAGTATATACCACCCGGTTTCCAGTCAATTCACTCATTTTTCATGTGGCTGACATGCAGTAATGTTAAATAATGGTGTAATAGCCAATAGTTTTATTAATGGTGATACCGCCTTACTTTCATCCCTGCTTTATACACAACTCCAGAATGTTTTGAACCAAATAAAATGCTTTTAGTTTTAGATTGATTTAAGACTAGTTTATTATCAATCACCCATTCTGATACCCACTGTAACTCCTTATTTAGAATTTCAGTGAGCTCACTGGCTTTGGGTGCTGACATGTAGAGTGGAATCATCTGCATTGTTAGGTTCTGAACAAACGTAGTAAAAACTCAAGGACGACTAGAAAAAGCTCAAATGAAGTTTATTCACCCACTGGGTCATACAGCTGCAAAGACAAATACATGTTTACACAAACACATATATTTATACCCTCCTATTAAGCAGAGTCAACTCCTTGCACATCTAGAGAGCCAATACATCTCTGTTGCTAGTCAGGAGCTTAAATAGTTCCTCTCACTGGTGTAGTCATGGCCCTGCCTCATGCTAGAACCTTCGTGGGCGTGGAAGTATATGTGTGTAGGATAGTACTGTTCCTTCTCACTACATCTGACCTGACCTTGGGCCGAATTCCTCGCTCCTTCCTAATCCACGACTGTCCTACCTTATCAGTGACTGAAACCAGGCTGTTGCCCTTTTCCTCACTCCTTTGGCGCAATGAGAATTAACAATAACATGTTTTGACAGAATGTAAACTTTCTGCTCTCCCCTTCCTCACCCAAAACTTTCCACACACCTAGTTCTTATCCACCATCCATTGACCAAAACATATACATTCCATATACAGTGAGGGAAAAAAGTATTTGATCCCCTGCTGATTTTGTACGTTTGCTCACTGACAAAGAAATGATCAGTCTATAATTTTAATGGTAGGTTTATTTGAACAGTGAGAGACAGAATAACAACAAGAAAATCCAGAAAAACGTATGTCAAAAAGGTTATAAATTGATTTGCATTTTAATGAGGGAAATAAGTATTTGACCCCCTCTCAATCAAAAAGATTTCTGGCTCCCAGGTGTCTTTTATACAGGTAACGAGCTGAGATTAGGAGCACACTTATCCAAGATGGCGGAGTAGTGCAGTTGTGTTTTTATCGTATGTCTGTAAATGTCTGTAAATAGCCTGTAAATACCCTATTTTTCGTACATATTTCCCTATCAGACTTTTCATCCTTCTACAAGATATACTTTCCTGCAACCCGCCTCACTCAATGTGGAACGGATTCTATTATTGACTTACCTTTATCTAGAATCTAGAATCTCCAGTTGAAACTAGCTAGCCAGCTAACTAGCTACTTGCTATTAGCCACAGCTAGCGGTGTTTCACCAGAACATTGGATTTTTTTCTGCGGGATTAATTTTAATCACTGGACATTGATCACCGGATATTCGGCCAGTCTGCACAGGCGTTATCGACCCAGAACATATCAGTTTTTCCGCCGGAATCACTGAATCACTGGACCTTTAACTCCGGATTCGTCGCTACCAGCTAGCTACAACAAAACGGACGCTGTGGTCTGGCTAATCATCCTGAGCTAGGCCCATCTCCCGGCTATCTACCTCTCTGTCAACCGGACGGGACCACCTAGTGTTGACACGGAGCCCCGCCGATCCTACACGACTGGTCTGCCGACGAAATCGTCTGATGTGGTTACGACGTTAACCACGAAGATTCCATCCATCTGCTAGCCCTGGCCCGCTAGCACACGCTAGCCGTGGCCTCTTAGTCACTAGTACTTCACCACCGGACCTTATGATAACTCAGCTATACAGCTGATATCTGCTGGACTGTTCCTTTTACGACCCCCAGCCTAGCTAAACCTGCCAGCTAGCTACAACAAAACGGACGCTGTGGTCTGGCTAATTATCCTGAGCTAGGCCCATCTCCCGGCTATCTACCTCTCTGTCAACCGGACGGGACCACCTAGTGTTGACACGGAGCCCCGCCGATCCTACACGACTGGTCTGCCGACGAAATCGTCTGATGTGGTTACGGCGTTAACCATGAAGATTCCATCCATCTGCTAGCCCTGGCCCGCTAGCACCACGCTAGCCGTGGCCTCTTACTCACTAGTACTTCACCACCGGACCTTATGATAACTCAGCTATACAGCTGATATCTGCTGGACTGTTCCTTTTTACGGTACTACATCCTGTTTATGTTTAGCCTCAGCCCAAACATGGTTAGTTTATTGTTGTTTCGGTTATTTCTAATTGTACTATATCACTGTAGACCCCCAGCCTAGCTAAACCTGCCTTAGATAGCTCCTTTGCCCCTCCCCAATACACGCGGAGACCGACTCAATTGATGCCTCCAGCGATGCTATCTCTTTCATTGTTACCCAACGCTTAGGTTTACCTCCACTTTACTCATATCCTTCCATATCCTTGTCTGTACATAATGCCCTGAATCTTTTCTATAACACCCGGAAATCTGCCCCCTTTATTCTATGTACCCAACGCACTAGAAGACCAGTTCTTAAAGCCTTTAGCCGTATCCTTATTCTAGTCCTCCTCTGTTCCTCTGGTGATGTAGAGGCTAACCCAGGCCCTGCAGCCCTCAGTATCACTCCTACTCCCCAGGCGCTATCATTTGATGACTTATGTAATCGCAAAAGTCTTGGTTTCTTGCACATAAATATCAGAAGTCTACTTCCTAAGTTTGAGTTATTCACTGCGTTAGCACACTCTGCCAACCCTGATGTTCTAGCAGTGTCTGAATCCTGGCTCAGGAAGGCCTCCAAAAATTCTGAAATTTCCATCCCCAACTATAACATTTTCCGTCTAGATAGAACTGCCAAAGGGGGTGGAGTTGCAATCTACTGTAGAGATAGCCTGCAGAGCTCTATCATACTATCCAGGTCTGTGCCCAAACAGTTTGAGCTTCTACTTCTAAAAATCCACCTTTCCAGAAATAAGTCTCTCACTGTTGCCGCTTGCTACAGACCCCCTCAGCCCCAGCTGTGCCCTGGACACCATATGTGAATTGATTGCCCCCATTTATCCTCAGAGTTTGTACTGCTTGGTGACCTAAATTGGGATATGCTTAATACCCCAGCCATCCTACAATCCAAGCTAGATGCCCTCAACCTCACGCAAATTATCAACGAACCTACCAGGTACAACCCTAAATCCGTAAACATGGGTACCCTCATAGATATCATCCTGACTAACATACCCTCTAAATACACCTCAGCTGTCTTCAACCAGGATCTCAGCGATCACTGCCTTATTGCCTGCGTCCGTAGCGGGTCCGCGGTCAAACGACCACCCCTCATCACTGTCAAACGCTCCCTAAAACACTTTAGCGAGGAGGCCTTCCTAATTGACCTGGCCCAGGTATCCTGGATGGATATAGATCTCATTCCGTCAGTAGAGGATGCCTGGTTGTTCCTTAAAAGTAATTTCCTCTCAATCTTAAATAAACATGCCCCATTCAAAAATACAGAACTAAGAACCGATATAGCCCCTGGTTCTCCTCAGACTTGACTGCCCTTGACCAGCACAAAAACATCCTGTGGCGTACAGCATTAGCATCAAATAGCCCCCGCGATATGCAACTTTTCAGGGAAGTTAGGAACCAATATACACAAGCAGTCAGGAAAGCAAAGGCTAACTTTTTCAAACAGAAATTTGCTTCCTGTAGCACTAACTCCAAAAAGTTTTGGGACACTGTAAAGTCCAAGGAGAATAAGAGCACTTCCTCCCAGCTGCCCACTGCACTGAGGCTAGGAAACACTATCACCACCGATAAATCTACAATAATCGAGAATTTCAACAAGCATTTTGCTACAGCTGGCCATGCTTTCCATCTGGCTACCACTAACCCGGCCACCAACTCTGCACCCTCTGCTGCAACTTTCCCATGCCCCCCGCTTCTCCTTCACACAAATTCAGACAGCTGATGTTTTGAAAGCGCTGCAAAATCTGGACCCCTACAAATCAGCTGGGCTAGACAATCTGGACCCTTTCTTTCTAAAACTAGCCGCCGAAATTGTCGCTACCCCTATTACTAGTCTGTTCAACCTCTCTTTCATAACGTCTGAGATCCCCAGAGATTGGAAAGCTGCCGCGGTCATCCCCCTCTTCAAAGGGGGTGACACTCTAGATCCAAACTGCTACAGACCTATATCCATCCTGCCCTGCCTTTCGAAAGTATTCGAAAGCCAAGTTAACAAACAGATCATCGACCATTTCGAATACCACCGTACCTTCTCCGCTATGCAATCCGGTTTCCGAGCTGGTCACGGGTGCACTTCAGCCACGCTCAAGGTCCTAAACGATATTATAAACGCAATTGATAATAGACAGTACTGTGCAGCCGTCTTCATCGACCTGGCCAAGGCTTTCGACTCTGTCAACCACCGCATTCTTATCGGCAGACTAAATAGCCTTGGTTTCTCAAATGACTGCCTCGCCTGGTTCACCAACTACTTCTCAGATAGAGTTCAGTGTGTCAAATCGGAGGGCCTGTTGTCTGGACCTATGGCAGTCTCTATGGGGGTGCCACAGGGTTCAATTCTTGGGCCGACACTTTTCTCCGTGTATATCAATGATGTCGCTCTTGCTGCTGGTGACTCTCAGATCCACCTCTACGCAGACGACACCATTTTGTATACATCTGGCCCTTCATTGGACACTGTGTTAACAAACCTCCAAACGAGCTTCAATGCCATACAACAATCCTTCAGTAGCCTCCAACTGCTCTTAAACACTAGTAAAACTAAATGCATGCTTTTCAATCGAACGCTGCTGGCACCCGCCCACCCGACTAGAATCACCACTCTGACGGGTCTGACCTAGAGTATGTGGACAACTACAAATACCTAGGTGTCTGGTTAGACTGTAAACTCAACTTCCAGACTCACATAAAGAATCTCCAATCCAAAGTTAAATCTAGAATCGGCTTCCCTATTTCGCAATAAAGCCTCCTTCACTCATGCTGCCAAACATGCCCTCGTAAAACTGACTATCCTACCGATCCTTGACTTCGGCGATGTAATTTACAAAATAGCCTCCAACACTCTACTCAGCAAATTGGATGTAGTCTATCACAGTGCCATCCGTTTTGTCTCCAAAGCCCCATACACTACCCACCACTGTGACCTGTACGCTCTTGTTGGCTGGTCCTCACTACATGTTCGTCGTCAAACCCACTGGCTCCAGGCCATCTATAAATCACTGCTAGGCAAATCCCCGCCTTATCTTAGCTCATTGGTCACCATAGCAGCACCCACCCGTAGTCTGCGCTCCAGCAGGTATATCTCACCTGTCATTCCCAAAGCCAACACCTCCTTTGGCCGCCATTCCTTCCAGTTCTCTGCTGCCAATGACTGGAACGAATTGCAAAAATCTCTGAAGCTGGAGACTCTTATCTCCCTCAATAACTTTAAGCATCAGTTGTCAGAGCACCTTACCGATCACTGCACCTGTACACAGCCCATCTGAAATTAGCCCACCCAACTACCTCATCCCTATATTGTTATTTATTTTGCTCTTTTGCACCCCAGTATCTCTATTTGCACATAATCTCTTGCACATCTAGCATTCCAGTGTTAATACTATTGTAATTATTCTGCACTATAGCCTATTTATTGCCTTACCTCCATAACTTGCTACATTTGCACACACTGTATATATATTTTCTGTTGTATTTCTGACTTTATGTTTTTTTACCCCATATGTAACTCTGTGTTGTTTTTATTGCACTACTTTGCTTTATCTTGGCCAGGTCGCAGTTGTAAATGAGAACCTGTTCTCAACTGGCTTACCTGGTTAAATAAAGGTGAAATAAAAAATAAAAAATAAAAAACACTCTTAAAGGGAGTGCTCCTAATCTCAGCTTGTTACCTGTATAAAAGACACCTGTCCACAGAAGCAATCAATCAATCAGATTCCAAACTCTCCACCATGGCCAAGACCAAAGAGCTCTCCAAGGATGTCAGGGACAAGATTGTAGACCTACACAAGGCTGGAATGGGCTACAAGACCATCGCCAAGCAGCTTGGTGAGAAGGTGACAACAGTTGGTGCGAATATTCGCAAATGGAAGAAACACAAAATAACTGTCAATCTACCTCGGCCTGGGGCTCCATGCAAGATCTCACCTCGTGGAGTTGCAATGATCATGAGAACGGTGAGGAATCAGCCCAGAACTACACGGGAGGATCTTGTCAATGATCTCATGGCAGCTGGGACCATAGTCACCAAGAAAACAATTGGTAACACACTATGCCGTGAAGGACTGAAATCCTGCAGCGCCCGCAAGGTCCCCCTGCTCAAGAAAGCACATATACAGGCCCGTCTGAAGTTTGCCAATGAACATCTGAATGATTCAGAGGAGAACTGGGTGAAAGTGTTGTGGTCAGATGAGACCAAAATCGAGCTCTTTGGCATCAACTCAACTCGTCGTGTTTGGAGGAGGAGGAATGCTGCCGATGACCCCAAGAACACCATCCCCACCGTCAAACATGGAGGTGGAAACATTATGCTTTGGGGGTGTTTTTCTGCTAAGGGGACAGGACAACTTCACCACAAGTCCGGGCTCTGGCTGGACCACTCAAGAACATTCAGAGACTTGTCCCAAAGCCACTCCTGCATTGTCTTGGCTGTGTGCTTAGGGTCGATGTCCTGTTGGAAGGTGAACCTTCACCCAAGTCTGAGGTTTTCATCAAGGATCTCGCTGTACTCCATTCATCTTTCCCTCGATCCTGATTGGTCTCGCAGTCCCTGCCGCTGAAAAACATCCAGACAGCATGATGCTGCCACCACCATGCTTGACCGTAGGGATGGTGCCAGGTTTCCTCCAGACGTGACAATTGGCATTCAGGCCAAAGAGTTCAATCTTGGTATCATCAAACACCTATAGGTGCCTTTTGGCAAACTCCAAGTGGGCTGTCATGTGCCTTTTACTGAGGAGTGGCTTCCGTCTGGCCACTCTACCGTAAAGCTTTGATTGGTGGAGTGCTGCAGAGATGGTTGTCCTTCTGGAAGGTTTTCCCATCTCCACAGAGGAACTCTGGAGCTCTGTCAGAGTGACCATCGGGTTCTTTGTTACCTCCCTGACCAAGGTCCTTCTCTCCTGATTGCTCAGTTGCCGGGCGGCCAGCTCAAGGAGTCTTGGTGGTTCCAAACTTCTTCCATTTAAGAATGAAGGAGGCCACTCTGTTCTTGGTGACCTTCAATGCTGCAGAAATGTTTTGGTACCCTTCCCTAGATCTATACCTCGACACAATCCTGTCTCGGAGCGCTACAGACAATTCCTTCGACCTCATGGCTTAATTTTTGCTCTGACATATACTGTCAACTGTGGGACCTTATATAGACAGGTGTGTGCCTTTCCAAATCATGTCCAATCAATTGAATTGACCACAGGTTGACTCCAATCAAGTTGTAGAAACATCTCAAGGATGATCAATGGAAACAGGATGCACCTGAGCTCAATTTCGAGTCTCATAGCAAATGGTCTGAATACTTATGTAAATAAGGTATTTATGTTTTACTTTTTTTATAAATGTGCAAAAAATTCTATAAACCTGTTTTTGCTTTGTCATTATGGGGTATTGTGTGTATATTGATGAGGAAACAAACGTATTTAATCCATTTTAGAATAAGGCTGTAACGTAACCAAATGTGGAAAAAGTCAAGGGCTCTGAATACTTTCCGAATGCACTGTATATGGCAAAAACCAAAGTTTGATAACATGACACTTCCCACTCTCCCTTAGCCTGACTCTATACCTTTGGGAGAGTGTTCTGCTGGGGTCCACTAAAATGAAGGCTCTAAACACCTCTGCATGCTTGTACCCAGACATCCTCCTCAGGCTGCAGGTTTTACAGTGGTGTTCCCACGTGATGTCATCCTCACTTCACCCTCTATTTCCCAGACAAGCCCTCCCCCCTCCTGAGTCTAGAATGTACAATCAATCTCTGTGGCTAAGCAGTTGGTGTTATCGTCCCAGCCCGAGTCCAGAACCTCCTCCATACATCTCTCAGTCTTCTTATCAGTAGGGAGTATACATTCTTGCACCTTGCCTCAGTCTATTATTCATTATCCGGACGAATAAGTAATCCATTCATACTCAAGTGAATATCATGATGCAAAACATAGAGAGAATACAATAATATAAAACAGTGAAGCTATAAGACAGTGTTATAGGGCAATAGTTCACAATCTATAGTATTAGCTCTATCATATGCCTCCTATCTCACCCTTATGTAAACATTCTGTCTCAGAGACAGGCCCCCTATGTACTTTGCCTCCGGCCACAAATACATTCGCACATAGATCATTCCATCCAACCCATAACATGTTATATTTATAAACATATTAAAACGTGTTCAAGTCAATTAGTCAGTTTCCAACTGTCCCTAATCTGGAACAGTGATCACTCACATGTTCCACGCCACCTAGAATACATATTGACTTGAACAGGGAACAGAGAGAATACATGTTTAATAATTTCACACCACCCTTGATGAGAATGAGATTGGGGCAAGGACCATCCATCCGTTCTGTTCTGTGCCAATGGGATGCTAGATCTTCACAGGGCTCCAATGAAAATGTGTTCCTTGTTGAATATCCCACTCACTTTGACCCAGCATTAACTTTTCTCATCACGGCCACCATTTGTCCCTGTCTTACACTGTCGTGAGTGGCAGGTTAATGACAGATTGGTATCTCAATGCATTTTTTGTCTAAATTACTATACATTTCCCAATGTGCAGACCCCCACAATCAACCTGATACCCCAAATAAACCGTTTAGGGCAAACCTAAATCAATTATGGGCACGGTTGACGACCCCCCTCCTTCCCGGCACTCATTCTTCTGGTGTTTCTTCATTTTCTTCTTCAGATAGCTTTACAGTTCATCCTCCCAATGGCACACATATAACTCATGCCTGTCAAAGTGGATGGCCCTTGATTATGTCCCGGCAGACGAATCTCTCACCTGAGCCACCACCACCATTCTTTACGGTCCATACTGTCTTGTCCATTTTCCGACCGGTGCACCAGCAGCATGAGACTGGCTTGGTGCGGGGAGCAGGAACAGGCCGGACCGGGCTGGTGACGTGCACCACTGGCTTGGTGCGAGGGACAGGAACAGGCCGGACCGGGCTGGCGATGCGCACCACTGGCTTGGTGCGAGGGAAGGGAACAGGCCAGACCGGGCTGGCTACGCGCACCACTGGCTTGGTGCGGGGAGCAGGAACAGGCCGGACCGGGCTGGCAATGCGCACCACTGGCTTGGTGCGAGGGGCAGGAACAGGCCGGACCGGGCTGGCGACGCGCACCACTGGCTTGGTGCGGGGAGCAGGAATGGGCCGGACCGGACTGGGAACACGCACCACTGGCTTGGTGCGAGGGTCAGGAACAGGCCGGGCTGGACTGGGAACACGCACCACTGGCTTGGTGCGGGGAGCAGGAACAGGCCGGGCTGGACTGGCGACGCGCACCACTGGCTTGGTGCGAGGGGCAGGAACAGGCCGGGCTGGAATGGGAACACGCACCACTGGCTTCGTGCGGGGATCAGGAACGGGCCGGACCGGACTGGTGACACACACCACTTGCTTGGTGCGAGGAGCGGGACTGGGTTTCCTTATAAACCTCCGCTCCTTCTGCTGCCTAACCAGCTCCTCTCGCCGTGCCTCTACACTCTCCTTCTCCCTTAACGCCTCCTGTAGCTCCTCCCTCTGACCAATTAACTCCTGCTCCCTCTGGACCAATAGCCCCCGTAATTTACCTTTGCCCATGGCCCTTTCTCCGTGAATATCTCCTCCCATGACCACCATTTGCCCACCTGAGACATCGCTATTTTTTCTTCCTGGGCACGCTGCTTGGTCCTCTTTTGGTGGGATCTTCTGTCACGGTCGTTTATGGAAGATACGGACCAAGGCGCAGCGTGATAAGCGTACATATTATTAGTACTGAATACGCGACAAAACAACAAACAAACGATATGTGAAGTCCTAGGTTACACAACACAAACCTTTACGGAACAAGATCCCACCCCGACTAGTGCCAAACAGGCTGCCTAAGTATGGTCCCCAATCAGAGACAACGAGTTACAGCTGCCTCTGATTGGGAACCACCCTGGCCAACATAGATCCACACGATCTAGAACTAACATAGAAAATAATACATAGAAACTCCACACCCTGGCTCAACATTTAAGAGTCCCCGGAGCCAGGGCGTGACAACTTATTACATTCCCAATTTTCTTAATACACAATTCTAAGACAAATGTCAAAGAGTATAACAACACACTGTTGAAACCATTTAGCAAATTGTCTTATACTCCTCTATCATATTGGCGACCTCAACGCAGTTACAGGGTCAGGGAGTTAGAGGGCTAACCCTTAGGGAGAAATCCCGGCCATACAGCAGACCCAATCTGGTGAGATTTGCATTGAAGCAAAGACAAAAACAAAACAACCAAAGAACAACAGTAACACACTTCTTGATAATGTACTTAAATATCACCCAATGTATCTAGCCTTTCTAGCGAGGGTGATCAGGCCTCACCAGAAAGTCAAAACATAGGTCAGAGGTCATTCAACCCCATTAAGTGAGTATGTTATTTTCCTTTTCTTTCCCTGTACTTCAGACTACATATTTATAGACGTTTCAAACATTTCAAACATCCTGTGTACACGTTTAACATTGGGTTTCTCAGTACATTTCTTATCAGGAGAACTTACATGTGTGCAACCAAAATTCAGACAATAGATACTTCAGAAAATGTAGTTTGTGTGCCCTTTAAGGTGCATCCTTTCTAACCCATGAAGAGCCTACTAAAACCAAATAAAAAGACCCCACACAATAAATCAGACATTTTATTAACACCACTAACAAATATTTGTAACAGGTGGGTTGTGTGTGCTTGTGCTGGTGTGTGTGGTAAAACGTAGGGCAAAAACAAACAAATGGCCAGGCCTTATTTAACTGGGAGCTCCCTTTACGGCCGGATCCGGGTACTTTTATACTTTATAAACTGCAGAATTTCATTAACTGCTCTCCCAAGACAACAGCCTCAGGAAACATTTAAAAGGGAGAGACAGGGACACCCCATCCTCTCCTGGAATCAGTAACACAAATGTTTTAATTACAGACAAAACAAAACATGATAACTTCTGTTCACCGGGAGTCCACTGTACTCCCTCCACTCATTAATCGTTTGTGTTTTAATCCATTCCAACATTTACTATATATACAGCTGAAGTCAGAAGTTTACATACACTTAGGTTGGAGTCATTAAAACTCGTTTTTCAACCACTCCACACATTTCTTGTTAACAAACTATAGTTTTGGCAAGTCGGTTAGGACATTTACTTTGTGCATGACACAAGTAATTTTTCCAACAATTGTTTACAGACAGATTATTTCACTTATAATTCATTGTATCACAATTCCAGTGGGTCAGAAGGTTACATACACTAAGTTGACCATGCCTTTAAACAGCTTGGAAAATTCCAGAAAATGATGTCATGGCTTTAGAAGCATCTGATAGGCTAATTGACATAATTTGAGTCAATTGGAGGGGTATCTGTAGACTCAGTGCCTTGTTGCTTGACATCATGGGAAAATCAAAAGAAATCAGCCAAGACCTCAGAAAAGAAATTGTAGACCTCCACAAGTCTGGTTCATCCTTGGGAGCGATTTCCAAATGCCTGAAGGTACCACGTTAATCTGTACAAACAATAGTACGCAAGTATGAACACCATGGGACCACGCAGCCGTCATACCGCTCAGGAAGGAGACGCGTTCTGTCTCCTAGAGATGAACGTACTTTGGTGCGAAAAGTGCAAATCTATGCCAGAAAACAACAGCAAAGGTCATTGTGAAGATGATGGAGGAAACACGTACAAAATAATCTATATCCACAGTAAAACGAGTCCTATATCGACATAACCTGAAAGGCCGCTCAGCAAGGAAGAAGCCACTGCTCCAAAACCGCCATAAGAAAGTCAGACTACGGTTTGAAACTGCACATGGGGACAAAGATCATACTTTTTGGATAAATGTCCTCTGGTCTGATTAAACAAAAATAAAACTGTTTGGCCATAATGACCATCGTTATGTTTGGAGGAAAAAGGCAGGACTTGCAAGCCAAAGAACACCATCCCAACCGTGAAGCATGGGGGTGGCAGCATCATGCTGTGGGGATGCTTTGCTGCAGGAGGGACTGGTGCACTTCACAAAATAGATGGCATCATAAGGAAGGAAAATTATGTGGATATATTGAAGCAACATCTCAAGACATCAGTCAGGAAGTTAAAGCTTGGTCGCAAATGGGTCTTCCAAATGGACAATGACCCCAAGCATACTTCCAAAGTTGTGGCAAAATGGCTTAAGGACAACAAAGTCAAGGTATTGGAGTGGCCATCACAAAGCCCTGACCACACTCAGTTACACCAGCTCTGTCAGGAGGAATGGGCCAAAGTTCACCCAACTTATTGTGGGAAGCTTGTGGAAGACTACCCGAAACATATTTTTACAAGATAAACAATTTAAAGGCAATGCTACCGAATACTAATTGAGTGTATGTCAACTTCTGACCCACTGGGAATGTGATGAAATAAATAAAAGCTGAAATAAATCATTCCCTCTACTATTATTCTAACATTTCACATTCTTAAAATAAAGTGGTGATCCTAACTGACCTAAGACAGGGAATTTTAATAGGATTAAATGTCAGGAATTGTGAAAAACTGAGTTTAAATGTATTTGGCTAAGGTGTATGTAAACTTCCGACTTCAACTGTACTATTACTAATCTCCGTTGGATATTCCCTATTTGCTTCACACTTATTAATGTCTACTATTTTAAGATTAATATGCACTGAATCGAGACAGTTCTACTTTTTTTGGGGGCCATTGTAATCAAGGCAGTGTTATGCAAAACCATTTCTGTAGGCTGTACTGCCCTCAGACACGGCTGCATTCCTCTCGCCACCGAGTCTAACTATTTACTCCAGTACATGACTGGTCTCTTTTTTCCCCATGATTTTGCATACCCACCGCCCTTCTTACTCATGAACAGCATTTTAAAAGGTAATTTTAGGTTTGGTAACATCAATGCTGGTTCTTGACAGAATTGCTTTTTTAAACTCTACAATTACAAATGTTTCTTTAACTCTACAAACAATTACTCGCAATATTAACTTGATTTTAATTTCTCATGAGGACCCCTCCTCCCTTTCATCAATTCTTTAACGCTATTTAAGAATAAGACGTAATAAAAAGTCTCGCGAGATTAAAACCCCCCAAAGGTTTTCAGTGTTTGGCCGTGCCAATTCTTACTTGTTATGTTTTAGAACCCATTCCCTTATCACTTCGCAAACATTTTCCAAACCCAAAATCTGTTCTATCCCAGCTACCATAAAGAATAAGCCCGGTATTGTTACTGGACCTACTGTAAACAGCATGGGTAGTAATTGCATAGCTTTAGATTATATCCCTGTTACTCCACTGAACATAATCATTTTAAGTCGTACATTTAGCCAATTTGACGACCGCACAGAGGCCAAATACCCCTATGCGTTACTCCCAACTCTGTCCGCTTTCAGGAGTGCTTGCTGTTGCTCACTAGTCAGTGAAGAAAATGTCTGCACAGCCGCACTTACCCCGGAATGAGCCGGCGCAGAGGGCTCAGACACCACTGTACAGTCTCTCACCCAATGGCCAAATGCACCGCAGGTTCGGTGGCTTTTCGCTGACTAATATATTTGTTTTCAGATTTACCTCTCCGCTTTATTTTATTTTTCTTACTCTTGAATCCATTACGAGTGCCTGGGGTATGTTTAGCAGCGACTACACGCACTGCAAAGTGAGCGGAATAAGATTCCACTCTCAATGCGGCTTGAACTATCTCCACCCATGTGGAGTGTTGGTCCACCACCCCTGCAATAGCCGTTTTGACGGTGGGATTCAACCCTGCCATCAAAGCGGAGGTACAAATTCCCGCATCTTCATTAAAATGATCTGCTAGTGCCAGATTAGTGCGCAACGCATCTTCAATCCTATCAACATACCCCTCATTTTGAAAGAATGTAAACTTTCTGCACTCCCCCTTGTCTCACTCAGTAACTTTCTACACACCTAGTTCTTACAGTGCCTTGCAAAAGTATTCACCCCCTTGGCGTTTTTCCTATTTTGTTGCATTACAACATGTAATTTAAATGGATTTTTATTTGGAGTTCATGTAATGGACATACACAAAATTGTCGAAATTGGTGATGTGAAATGAAAAAAATTACTTGTTTCAGAAAATTCTAAAAACTAAATAACGGAAAAGTGGTGCATGCATATGTATTCACCCCCTTTGCTATGAAGGTGCAACCAATTACCTTCAGAAGTCACATAATTAGTTAAATAAAGTCCACCTGTGTGCAATCTAAGTGTCACATGATCTGTCACATGATCTCAGTATATATACACCTGTTCTGAAAGGCCCCAGAGTTTGCAACACCTCTAAGTAAGGGGCACCACCAAGCAAGCGACACCATGAAGACCAAGTAGCTCTCCTAACAGGTCAGGGACAAAGTTGTGGAGAAGTAAAGATCAGGGTTGGGTATTAAAACATATCCAACACTTTGAATATCCCATGGAGCACCATTAAATCCATTATTAACAAATTGAAAGAATATGGCACCACAACAAACCTGCCAAGAGAGGGCCACCCATTAAAACTCACGGACCAGGCAAGAAGGGCATTAATCAGAGTAAACAAAGAGACGAAAGATAACCCTGAAAGAGCTGCAAAGCTCCACATCGGAGATTGGAGTATCTGTATAGGACCACTTTAAGCTGTACACTCCACAGAGCTGGGCTTTACAGAAGATTGGCCATAAAAAAACCATTGCTTAAAGAAAAACATAAGCATGTGGGAGACTCCCCAAACATATGGAAGAAGGTACTCTGGTCAGATGAGACTAAAATTGAGCTTTTTGGCCATCAAAGAAAACGCTATAACCCCGAGAACACCATCCCCACAGTGAAGCATGGTGGTGGCAGCATCATGTTGTGGGGTGTTTTTCATCGGCAGGGACTGGGAAACTGGTCAGAATTGAAGGAATGATGGATGGCACTAAATACAGGGAAATTCTTGAGGGAAACATGCTTCAGTGTTCCAGAGATTTGAGACTGGGACGGAGGTTCACCTTCCAGCAGGACAATGACTCTAAGCATACTGCAAAAGCAACACTCGAGTGGTTTAAGGGGAAACATTTAAATGTCTTGGAATGGCTTAGTCAAAGCCCAGACCTCAATACAATTGAGAATCTGTGGTATGACTTAAAGATTACTGTACACCAGCGGAACCCATCCAAATTGAAGGAGCTGTAGCAGTTTTGCCTTGAAAGGCAACAAAATAGGAAAAATGCCAACGGGGGTGAATACATTCGCAAGCCACTGTATCCACCCTCCACTGACCCAAACATTCCTTATATATGTAAAGTAATCAATAAGTTCTAGTATGGTAACATGAATAAGTATATTTCAAGCTAGAACCCAACAGTATACTAAGTCATTCTAGCTTTGTGTAAAACCAGTGGCAAATCATTTGTAAAAATAGAGAAGAGTAACGGCCCAACGCAACTGCCCTGAGCGACACCGCACTTTATATACTGTGGGGAAAAAAAGTATTTAGTCAGCCACCAATTGTGCAAGTTCTCCCACTTAAAAAGATGAGAGAGGCCTGTAATTTTCATCATAGGTACACGTCAACTATGACAGACAAAATCCAGAAAATCACATTGTAGGATTTTTAATGGTGGAAAATAAGTATTTGGTCAATAACAAAAGTTTCTCAATACTTTGTTATATACCCTTTGTTGGCAATGACACAGGTCAAACGTTTTCTGTAAGTCTTCACAAGGTTTTCACACACTGTTGCTGGTATTTTGGCCCATTCCTCCATGCAGATCTCCTCTAGAAGAAGTGATGTTTTGGGGCTGTCGCTGGGCAACACGGACTTTCAACTTTCAACATCCCTTCTTCTTCTTACGAAGCCACTCCTTCGTTGCCCGGGCGGTGTGTTTGGGATCATTGTCATGCTGAAAGACCCAGCCACATTTCATCTTCAATGGTTTTCACTCAAAATCTCACGATACATGGCCCCATTCATTCTTTCCTTTACACGGATCAGTCGTCCTGGTCCCTTTGCAGAAAAACAGCCCCAAAGCATGATGTTTCCACCCCCATGCTTCACAGTAGGTATGGTGTTCTTTGGATGCAACTCAGCATTCTTTGTCCTCCAAACACGACGAGTTGAGTTTTTACCAAAAAGTTATATTTTGGTTTCATCTGACCATATGACATTCTCCCAATCCTCTTCTGGATCATCCAAATGCACTCTAGCAAACTTCAGACGGGCCTGGACATGTACTGGCTTAAGCAGGGGGACACGTCTGGCACTGCAGGATTTGAGTCCCTGGCGGCGTAGTGTGTTACTGATGGTAGGCTTTGTTACTTTGGTCCCAGCTCTCTGCAGGTCATTCACTAGGTCCCCCCATGTGGTTCTGGGATTTTTGCTCACCGTTCTTGTGATCATTTTGACCCCACGGGGTGAGATCTTGCGTGGAGCCCCAGATCGAGGGAGATTATCAGTGGTCTTGTATGTCTTCCAATTCCTAATAATTGCTCCAACAGTTGATTTCTTCAAACCAAGCTGCTTACCTATTGCAGATTCAGTCTTCCCAGCCTGGTGCAGGTCTACAATGTTGTTTCTGGTGTCCTTTGACTGCTCTTTGGTCTTGGCCATAGTGGAGTTTGGATTGTGACTGTTTGAGGTTGTGGACAGGTGTCTTTTATACTGATAACAAGTTCAAACAGGTGCCATTAATACAGGTAACGAGTGGAGGACAGAGGAGCCTCTTAAAGAAGAAGTTACAGGTCTGTGAGAGCCAGAAATCTTGCTTGTTTGTAGGTGACCAAATACTTATTTTCCACCATAACTTGCAAATAAATTCATTAAAAATCCTACAATGTGATTTTCTGGAATTTCTTTTCTCAATTTGTCTGTCATAGTTGACGTGTACCTATGATGAAAATTACAGGCCTCTCTCATCGTTTTAAGTGGGAGAACTTGCACAATTGGTGGCTGACTAAATACTTTTTTTCCCCCACTGTATCTGATGTTAGAGTAGCTTCCATTGAAGAACACTCTCTTGGTTTTATTGGCTAAATAACTATCCAGGTGATGTAAACCCATAGCAAGTGAGTTTCTTCAATAACAATTTATGATCAATAACATCAAAGGCTGCACTGAAATCTTACACTAAAGATCCAACTATCATCTTATCTATTTATTTTAACCAATCATCTTTCATATGAGTCAGTGCAGTACAAGTTGAGTGCCCTTCTCTATATGCATGCTGAAAGTCAGTAGTTAACTTGTTCTCTGAAAAATAGCATTGTTTTTCGTCAAACAATTTTTTTTCCATCAGTTTACTAAGAACAGGCAGCAAACTGATTGGGCGGCTGTTAGAGCCAGCAAAGGATTCTTTACTATTTTTAGGGGGTGGAATTACTTTAGCTTCCTTCCACGCCTCTGAACACACACTCCTTTAGACTCCTTTAAAAAATATAGCAAATAGGGGTGGCAATACAGTGTGCTACCATTCTCAATAGTTTCCCATCAAGGTTGTCTATACCTGGTGGCTTTTCATTATTGATGGATAGCAATAGTTTTTCCACCTGTCCCACACGAACTTGACCAAATTCAAAACAGCAATCCTTCTCTTTCATTATTAGATCTTTTATACAAAAATATGATGGTTCACTGTTCAATGTTGTCATTTCACTTCTAAGGTTTTCCACTCTACTAGTGAAATAGTCATTGAAATGATCGGCAATATGGAAAGGTTTTGTTATAAATGACCCATCAACTTCAATGAACGATGGAGATGAATTGGGTTTTCTGCCCATGATATAATTTAAGGTACTCCAGTCTTTTTCCATTGTGTTGTATGTCTTGGTTTGGTAATGTAATTTGTTGTACTTTTTGTTAAGTTTAGTCACAAAATGTCTCAGTTTACAGTATGTCAACCAATCAGCTGAGCAGCCTGACTTGTTTGCTACCTCTTTTGCATGATTTCTTTGAACCATACACTTTTTCAATTCATCATCATCCAGAGGGCTCTAACGTTCTACATAAAAAAAAAAAAAAAAATGTTTAGCCCTTCGCTCTTATCCAGAGTGACTCACAGGAGCAGTTTGGGTCAAGTGCCTTGCTAAAGGGCACATTAACAGATTTTTCAACTAGTCGGCTCAGGGATTCAAACCAGCGACCTTTAGGTTACTGGCCCAACTCTCTTAACAGCTAGGCTGCCTGCCGCCCTCAAAGGTAATTTCTTAACAGATGCATGCTTGTCAACAATGGGCATGAATAATTTTAGAAATACTTCCAGTGCTGCATCTGGTTTCACTTCCTCATACACCAACATACATTTTCAACAAAAACATTTTGTATGATCTCTTATGAATTACTTTAGTTACTTTACTTAGCAAATTACTTTGTTGATGTAAGTTGGCAGGGGTCTTTACTTCAACATTATTGTGTTTTGATGTATTTCTTATACAGTTTAAGAGTTTTTTTGGTAGACGATTTCTAAGACCCCTTTTCCATTTGTTTGACCAGAAATCATATGCCTTAATTTCAACAACAAAAAATGTAGACTCTTAGCTTTAATTTGACACCCAATTTGACATGCTCCTATGATCTTCACATGTTGGTGCCATGGATCCTTTTTACATGGAAATACACACACACACACACACACACACACACACATGCTAACCAACATATCCCCTTTGAACATGTCTCTTTCTGATGTCTCTCTCTGTCCTCTCCTCTGTCACTTCATACATTGATGGGTTTATGGAAAGGTGAAAAAAGCTTCCTATTACAATCAGTGTAACTACTTCACCATGGCGTCACAGGAGACCTCAGCCTAACGTCATTAGAACCCGTTTTGTGCACTGCGGTCAGGGACGGCTTGTTCAATAGGGCGATATGGGCGACGCACTGCCAAACGGGAAAAGGAAGGGATTTTTTTTCTAATCAATTATATCACGGCAACAGCAGTTATCAGTGTTCACGTCTGATCTGCCAGCCACTAAATGTCAAATCAGGCTAAAGTCGTGCTTCAAATGGCCCCGCCCGTTTTTGGGGCGATTTCAGTCAAGTTGAAAATCGCCCAGAAGTCTCTCATAGCCTGTCATGTAAAATCTATTTTTTTCACATTTCAAAGCTTTCAATACATTCTCTATGGGTGTCTGTGGGCTTGCACTTACGCGCTTTCGTCATACGTGACGTAACGTTGAACGTAACTAAGACAATGGCGGCTAGAAGCGTCTCTGTTGCGACCTGCAGTGCGGCGTTATTTTATGTTTTTTAATTTGTAGACTTAGTTTACAAACATTCTGCCAACCATGGATTTCCAGTGGTTGGTTTTGGACTGATCTTGTTGATCGTGTACATACCCGCTTCTGAACGGACTAAATAATGAAAACGCTGCTGGCAGCTGAATCCCAATACAGCTGGGAGACTTGGCTGGATGAGTCCCGGACAGAGAAGTGGAGCCGGCCACCTTCACCCTGGTCAGAGCGGACCGCGATCCTGGTAAGAGAGCGACTCTGTACCCCGACATTGAACTGCTTTCTGTGTCATTGCGACCTTACTATCAATTCAATTCAATTCAATTTAAAGGCTTTATTGGCATGGGAAACGTGTGTTAACATTGCCAAAGCAAGGGAAGTAGATAGTAAACAAAAGTGAAATAAACAATAAATATTAACAGTAAACATTACACTCAGAAGTTTCAAAAGAATAAAGACATTTCAAATGTCATATTATGTATATATACAGTGTTGTTACAATGTGCAAATAGTTAAAGTACAAATGGGAAAATAAATAAACATAAATATGGGTTGTATTTACAATGGTGTTTGTTCTTCACTGGTTGCCCTTTTCTTGTGGCAACAGGTCACAAATCTTGCAGCTGTGATGGCACACTGTGGTTTTTCACCCAGTAGATAAGGGAGTTTATCAAAATTGGGTTTGTTTTCGAATTCTTTGTGGATCGCTGTAATCTGAGGGAAATATGTGTCTCTAATATGGTCATACATTTGGCAGGAGGTTAGGAAGTGCAGCTCAGTTTCCACCTCATTTTGTGGGCAGTGTGCACATAGCCTGTCTTCTCTTGAGAGCCAGGTCTGCCTACGGCGGCCTTTCTCAATAGCAAGGCTATGGTCACTGAGTCTGTACATAGTCAAAGCTTTCATTAAGTTTGGGTCAGTCACAGTGGTCAGGTATTCTGCCACTGTGTACTCTCTGTTTAGGGCCAAATAGCATTCTAGTTTGCTCTGTTTTTTTGTTTGTTCTTTCCAATGTGTCAAGTAATTCTCTTTTTGTTTTCTCATGATTTGGTTGGGTCTAATTGTGTTGTTGTTGTTGTTGTTGTTGCTGTCCTGGGGCTCTGTGGGGTCTGTTTGTGTTTGTGAACAGAGGCCCAGGACAAGCTTACTTAGGGACTCTTCTCCAAGTTCATCTCTCTGTAGGTGATGGCTTTGTTATGGAAGGTTTGGGAATCGCTTCCTTTTAAGTGGTTACTATCTGCCCCGTGAGTTCCCCCAATTGTTTGTTACCGTTGTGTACTGTTGATAATCACAAGTTTACTGGAGAACTGAGACCAAGTAGAGACTTTGGACAGGGTGGATATGGTATAATAAAGGCAGTTTATTCAGAGGTAAAGATATCTGGAATCGCGTGCACGGACTCGTGCACGTGTGTAGGTCACCTAAATCATCAGAAAAATTGCCCCTCCTGAGAATTTTTTCAGGAGCCGCCACTGACTGCGGTTGGTTATGAAATGCTAGTAAATCAATTGAAATATCATTTGTAGTTTTGAGGAGTTTTGGTATGCAAGGGTATGACCCAATTAAGTGATAATGCCCTTGAAGCCGATGTTTGTTGGATATATTGGCACAGGTGTTTTTAGGCCTGAGGCGAAGTCGAGGGCCGACAAACCGTGCCAATATATACAACAAACACCGGCTTCGAGGGCATTATCACTTTTATACAACGGATTACCAATATATTCAGATAATGATTACATATTTTCATTAACAACTTTATTTGTATTAATTTATTCGTACTATTTCATCCTTCCACAAGCTATAGTCCCGACACAAATCAAGGGTTGCTAGAGACGCGACCCAGTCGCCAGTCGCTCATTCTTTTTGTTCTGTATCTATAGACGCGACCCAGTAGTTCAGACTTTTTGTTCTGTACCTATAGATGCGACCCATTCGTTTGTTCTAAATGTTCCATTGCCATACTGGCTGGCAACGTTCTTATCCCTTGCTTGCTAGCTAGCCAACTATGGCTAACTTACAGTCACGTCAAAAAGTTCAGCCAGAATAACAGCAAAGTAGCTGCATTTGCATTTGTTTAAGCTGTTTTCTAGTGACATTTATTTGGATACATCCATAACAATGAGCTAATGAGGCGCGATTTCACCTGGCATAGAGAATGTGCTCACTCGTCAGTACACTGTTGTTCAGAGGAGCTAGCCAACAACACAGCTCCAGTAACACAATCACTTCAAACTGAAGCTGGTAAGACTGCAAATTAGCTGCGTTTTGTTTTACCTTTTTTCAATGAACTTTTTTTTGTATATATATCCATAAAAATTATGCCAGCTGATTCATGATTTCGTCCGGCTGAGAAACGCTGCGTGCCTTTCTGTCTCGTCCCGACTTCCGACACGTTCAATACTATGAGACAGCAGGAGATCGATTTTGAATATTCAAACAATGTTGCAAATGTCGGAGAGACAGACAGCAAGGTTTATACAAATCTCCGCTGTTGAAAACTAAATGTTAGTCTAAAAGAAATGTGAGATAATGTCTAGATGCTTTTTATAGTGGAGATCAAGTTTATAAAGTGCCTGACTGTGTTGATGAGACAGTGGATTGCGCAGTCAGATGGAACAGTGAAAATAGGCATTTTAACGTCATAGATTTAGCTGGTGGTAACTTGTAGAATAGACACCGGCTGGAATGCAGTTTTAACCAATCAGCATTCAGAATTAGACCCACCCGTTGTATAATAATATAATAATATATGCTACTTAGCAGACACTTTGATACAGAGTAATTTAGAATACAATGAATCCAGTGGATTGAGGCTGATTCCTAGAGGCTTGTGACTAAAGACTAAAGGGGTTTTACGTTTACATTTACGTCATTTAGCAGACGCTCTTATCCAGAGCGACTTACAAATTCATGCATTCACCTTATAGCCAGTGGGAAAACCACTTTACAATATGTTTTTTTTTTTTTTTTGGGGGGGGGGGGGAGCTTGTTCCACCATTGGGGTGCCAGAGCAGCGAACAGTTTTGACTGGGCTGAGCGGGAACTGTGCTTCTGCAGAGGTAGGAGGGCCAGCAGGCCAGAGGTGGATGAACGCAATGCCCTCATTTGGGTGTAGGGACTGATCAGAGCCTGAAGGTACGGAGGTGCCGTTCCCCTCACAGCTCTGTAGGCAAGCACCATGGTCTTGTAGCAGATGCGAGCTTCAACTGGAAGCCAGTGGAGTGTGCGGAGGAGCGGGGTGACGTGAGAGAACTTGGGAAGGTTGAACACCAGACGGGCTGCGGCATTCTGGATGAGTTGTAGGGGTTTAATGGCACAGGCAGGGAGCCCAGCCAACAGCGAGATGCAGTAATCCAGACGGGAGATGACAAGTGCCTGGATTAGGACCTGTGCCGCTTCCTGTGTAAGGCAGGGTCGTACTCCGAATGTTGTAGAGCATGAACCTACAGGATCGGGTCACCGCCTTGATGTTAGCGGAGAAAGATAGAGTGTTGTCCAGGGTCACGCCAAGGCTCTTTGCACTCTGGGAGGAGATCACAACGGAGTTGTCAACCGTGATGGCGAGATCATGGAACAGGCAGTCCTTCCCCGGGAGGAAGAGCAGCTCCGTCTTGCCGAGGTTCAGCTTGAGGTGGTGATCCGTCATCCACACTGATATGTCTGCCAGACATGCAGAGATGCGATTCACCACCTGGTTATCAGAAGGGGGAAATGAGAAGATTAGTTGTGTGTCGTCTGCGTAGCAATGATAGGAGAGGCCATGTGAGGATATGACAGAGTTAAGTGACTTGGTGTATAGCGAGAATAGGAGAGGGCCTAGAACTGAGCCCTGGGAGACACCAGTGGTGAGAGCACGTGGTGCGGAGACGGATTCTCGCCACGCCACGTGGTAGGAGCGACCTGTCAGGTAGGACGCAATCCAAGAGTGAGCCGCGCCGGAGATGCCCAAGCGGGTGGAGAGAAGGATCTGATGGTTCACAGTATCAAAGGCAGCAGACAGGTCTAGAAGGACAAGAGCAGAGGAGAGAGAGTTAGCTTTAGCAGTGTGGAGAGCCTCCGTGACACAGAGAAGAGCAGTCTCAGTTGAATGACCAGTCTTGAAACCTGACTGGTTTGGATCAAGAAGGTCATTCTGAGAGAGATAGCAAGAGAGTTGGCTAAAGACGGCACGCTCAAGAGTTTTGGAGAGAAAAGAAAGAAGGGATACTGGTCTGTAGTTGTTGACATCGGAGGGATCGAGTGTGGGTTTTTTGAGAAGAGGTGCAACTCTCGCTCTCTTGAAGACGGAAGGGACATAGCCAGCGGTCAAGGATGAGTTGATGAGCGAGGTTAGGTAAGGGAGAAGGTCTCCGGAAATGGTCTGGAGAAGAGAGGAGGGGATAGGGTCAAGCGGGCAGGTTGTTGGGCGGCCGGCCGTCACAAGTCGCAAGATTTCATCTGGAGAGAGAGGGGAGAAAGAAGTCAAAGCATAGGGTAGGGCAGTGTGAGCAGGACCAGCAGTGTCATTTGACTTAACAAACGAGGATCAGATGTCGTCAACCTTCTTTTCAAAATGGTTGACGAAGTCATCCACAGAGAGGGAGGGAGGGGGGGGGGGGGATTGAGCAGGGAGGAGAAGGTAGAAAAGAGCTTCCTAGGGTTAGAGTCAGATGCTTGGAATTTAGAGTGGTAGAAAGTGGCTTTAGCAGCAGAAACAGAGGAAGAAAATGTAGAGAGGAGGGAGTGAAAAGATGTCATGTCCGCAGGGAGTCTAGTTTTCCTCCATTTCCGCTCGGCTGCGGAGCCCTGTTCTGTGAGCTTGCAATGAGTCGTCAAGCCACGGAGCAGGAGGGGAGGACCGAGCCGGCCGGGAGTATAGGGGACATAGAGAGTCAAAGGATGCAGAAAGAGAGGAGAGGAGGTTTGAGGATACAGAATCAGGAGATTGGAGGGAGAAGGATTGAGCAGAGGGAAGAGATGATAGGATGGAAGAGGAGAGAGTAGTGGGAGAGAGAGAGCGAAGGTTGCGACGGCGCATTACCATCTGAGTAGGGGCAGAGTGAGTAGTGTTGGAGGAGAGCGAGAGAGAAAAGGATACAAAGTAGTGGTCGGAGACTTGGAGGGGAGTTGCAGTGAGATTAGTAGAAGAACAGCATCTAGTAAAGATGAGGTCAAGCGTAATGCTTGCCTTGTGAGTAGGGGGGGACGGTGAGAGGGTGAGGTCAAAAGAGGAGAGGAGTGGAAAGAAGGAGGCAGAGAGAAATGAGTCAAAGGTAGACGTAGGGAGGTTAAAGTCACCCAGAACTGTGAGGGGTGAGCCATCCTCAGGAAAGGAACTTATCAAGGCGTCAAGCTCATTGATGAACTCTCCAAGGGAACCTGGAGGGCGATAAATTATAAGAATGTTAAGCTTGAATGGGCTAGTGACTGTGACAGCATGGAATTCAAATGAGGAGATAGACAGATGGGTCAGGGGAAAAAGAGAGAATGTCCACTTGGGAGAGACGAGGATTCCTGTGCCACCACCCCGCTGACCAGATGCTCTCGGGGTATGCGAGAACACATGGTCAGACGAGCAGAGAGCAGTAGGAGTAGCAGTGTTTTCAGTAGTAATCCATGTTTCCGTCAGTGCCAAGAAGTTGAGGGACTGGAGGGTAGCATAGGCTGAGATGAACTCTTGTTGGCCGCAGAATGGCAGTTCCAGAGGCGGCCGGAGACCTGGAACTCCACGTGGGTCGTGCGTGCAGGGACCACCAGGTTAGAGTGATAGCAGCCACGCGGTGTGAGGCGTTTGTATAGCCTGTGCGGAGAGGAGAGAACAGGAATAGACAGACGCATAGTTGACAGGCTACAGAAAAAGGCTAAAATAATGAAAAGGAGATCGGAATGAAATGAACTAAACATCTGGGAAAGCGAGAGAGCGGGGCCTCCCTCACTTACGTTTCACTGAAACACCCAAATATAACTCTCCCAACTTCCACCTCAGAAACTATAATTGTTGTAAACTACAGCGGTTCAATGTTTTCTAGGAATAGACTAACTTAGTTTATTCAGCTAACTTGGTACAGTATTCTTCCGTGAAAACCGTCCAGGGCACCGAATCCTATGACGCCACAGCCAACTAGCATGCCAGCCTCCAACAACATGGTTTAGCACCAATACTCGCCCACAACAAACCACCAGTGTGTCAACACGCCAAGCAGATCATTCGTGTCCGTGTCTAACGTTGTGTAAAGTTCTGGGTTAGTCCCGACAGCTTGAGCGAGTCCGTCGTCAACTTATTCAGCCAGTTAGTTAGCTAGAATAGTTAGCATACTAGCTAGCCATTGCTTTCTGCCAACGAAAAAAAAACTACTCCCACGGCACGAACACACAGAGTGAGCCAAGCTAAAGTTAACTAGTCACCCATGTCCCGAATTCCCTTGAACAACTCTGGTTACCAGTATGTAAAAACAAAACACAAATGTAGGTTATAACTTACACCTAGCAGCTACTGTTAGCTAGCCAAGTGCAAAGCTAGCCACTGAATCGACGAGGTGAAAAACATTGATTTTAGTTACAAGGTTTTATTTAAGCAACTTTGGGTCCTTTAAAAGCCCTATATATGTCCCATGTATTATTATTTTTTATTTTTATTTTTTTTCCAAGGTGTATGGGATTGTAATTCCTGTGTGAATTGAACCCACAACCCTGAGGTTGGGTTACAAGCTTTGTATATTAAACAACTATTTGGTGTTCAGATGACTGAGAAATAATATTTTCAGAGCAATATCATTGGTTTACATTTTTTCTTTGTTTAGTGAAGGACCAAACTGTTGAGGACTCGAAACATTACCTGGCATGCAGATATTTTTGTGTTTATGACAAGTTAATCAAATCAAATCACATTTTATTGGCCACATGCGCCGAATACAACAGGTGTGGGCATTACAGTGAAATGCTTACTTACAGCCCTTAACCAACAATGCATTGAAATAAAACAAAAAAGTGTTGAGAAAAAAGTGACAGTAGGGAGGCTATATATACAGTAAAATAAAGTGACAGTAGGGAGGCTATATATACAGGGGGGTACCGGTGCAGAGTCAATGTGCGGAGGCACCGGCTAGTTGAGGTAGTTGATGTAATATGTACATGTGGTTAGAGTTAAAGTGACTATGCATAAATAATTAACAGAGTAGCAGCAGCGTAAAAATATGTGGTGGGGGTGGGGGGTAAGTGCAAATAGTTTGGGTAGCCATGATTAGCTGTTAAGGAGTCTTATGGCTTGGGGGTAGAAGCTGTTGAGAAGTATTTTGGACCTAGACTTGGCACTCCGGTACCGCTTGCCGTGCGGTAGCAGAGAGAACAGTCTATGACTAGGGTGGCTGGAATCTTTGACAATTTTGAGGGCGTTCCTCTGACACCACCTGGTATAGAGTTCCTGGATGGCAGGAAGCTTGGACCCAGTAATGTACTGTGCCGTACGCACTACCCTCTGTAGTGCCTTGCGGTCGGAGGCTGAGCAGTTGCCATACCAGGCAGTGATGCAACCAGTCAGGATGCTCTCGATGGTGCAGCTGTATAATTTTTTGAGGATCTGAGGACCCATGCCAAATCTTTTCAGTCTCCTGAGGGGGAATAGGCTTTGTCGTGCCCTCTTCACGACTTTCTTGGTGTGTTTGGACCATGATAGTTAGTTGGTGATGTGGACACCAAGGAACTTGAAGCTCTCAACCTGTTCCACTACAGCCCCGTCGATGAGAATGGGGGCGTGCTCAGTCCTCTTTTTTTCCCTGTAGTCCACAATCATCTCCTTTGTCTTGGTCACATTGAGGGAATGGTTGTTATCCTGGCACCACACAGCCAGGTCTCTGACCTCCTCCCTATAGGCTGTCTCATCGTTGTCGGTGATCAGGCCTACCACTGTTGTGTCGTCGGCAAACTTAATGATGGTGTTGTAATCGTGCCTGGCCATGCAGTCATGGGTGAACAGGGAGTACAGGAGGGGACTGAGCACGCACCCCTGAGTGGCCCCCGTGTTGATGATCAGTGTGGCAGATGTGTTGTTACCTACCCTTACCACCTGGGGGCGGCCAGTCAGGAAGTCCAGGATCCAGTTGCAGAGGGAGGTGTTTAGTCCCAGGATCCTTAGCTTAGTGATGAGCTTTGAGGGCACTATGGTGTTGAATGCTGAGCTGTAGTCAATGAATAGCATTCTCACGTAGGGAATAATTGCTGCATATAATGTGTGTGTGCGTGTGACTCACCAATCAGTCATTCTGGTGGGTTCGTTCAGGTGAATATACACACACACACACACACACACAAACTGACAAAAGCCAAGAGACACTCATCACAGTCTGACTCAGAGACAGAAAGAGAATGAGAGAGAGCATAGAATGAGTCAATCAATACCTGCCGACCAGAATGAGAGGAAGATTGGTGAAAAGAAAATTAGAAGAGAGAACGAGACAGCGCGCGACAAAACTGAATGAAGACTGAACAGAGGAGAGATGGAGATGGAAAGAGCCTTTTTTGTTAGTCTCTGCTGGCGAGCTGGCGTTTGACCATTCGACTGACCATGGCTATGTCCCAAATGGCACCCTATTCTCTACTTAGTGCACTAGTATGGGACCTGGTCAAAAACACTATATAGGGAATAGGGTGCCTTATGGGACAGGGCCTTTGTGCTCTGGGCAGGAGGCTGACTACTTTAAGGAGATAGGAGAGTTACCTGCTTTGCTTCAGCTGTAGAGAATGCCCTTGGCCTAGAGGGATGTTGGAGAGGAGCTCTGTACAGTTTTACTATGGGTGTGTGCGTCCCAAATGGTGCCCTATTCTCTATACAGTGCACTACTGTTGACCAGGTCCCATAGTAGTGGGAAAAGGGTGCCATTTATTTGTATTTGAATTTATTAGGTATCCCCATTAGCTGTTGCCAAGGCAGCAGCTACTCTCCCTGGGTTCCAAACACATTAAGGCACTTACATTACCCATAAAACAAAAGATAAAACAGTACATCATATAGCATTATTACACCACAACATATCTACAATACAAAATCTATAATACACCAATACAACGTTATTTCAATGTACGTGTGTGTAGAGCGCTAGCGTTTGTGTGTGTACGCGTGTGTCTGTACCTGTGTGTGTATCTCTTCACAGTGCCCGCTGTTCCATAAGGTGTATTTTTATCTGTTTTTTAAAATCTGATTATACTGCTTGCATCAGTTACCTGATGTGGAATAGAGTTCCATGTAGTCATGGCTCTATGTAGTATTGTGGGCCACCCATAGTCTGTTCTGGACTTGGGGATTGTGAATAGACCTCTGGTGGCATGTCTTGTGGGGAATGCATGGGTGTCCGAGCTGTGTGCTAGTAGTTTAAACAGAGCTCGTTGGATTCAGCTTGTCAACACTTCTTACAAAAACAAGTAGTGATGAAGTCAATCTCTTCTCCACTTTGAGCCATAAGAGATTGACATGCATATTATTATTGTTAGCTCCCCGTGTGCATTTAAGGGCCAGCCGTGCTGCCCTGTTCTGAGTCAATTGTAATTTTCCTGAGTCCCTCTTTGTGGCACCTGACCACACGACTGAACAGTAGTCCAGGTGTGACAAATCTAGGGCCTGTAGGACCTGCCTTGTTGATAGTGTTGTTAAGACGCAGAGGAACGCTTTATTATGGACAGACTTCTCCCAATCTTAGCTACTGTTGTATCAACATGGTTTGACCATGACAGTTTACAATCCAGGGTTACTCCAAGCAGTTTAGTCACCTCAACTTGCTCAATTTCCACATGATTCATTACCAGATTTTGTTGAGTTTTTGTGTTTAGTGAATTATTTGCCCCAATTACAATGCTTTTAGTTTTTGAAATATTTAGGACTCATTTATTCCTTGCCACCCACTCTGAAACTAACTGCAGCTCTTTGTTAAGTGTTGCAGTCATTTATTTCGCTGTAGTAGCTGACGTGTACATAGACAAACTGGCTTTACTCAAAGCCAGTGGCATGTCATTAGTAAAGATTGAAAAAAGTAAGGGGCCTAGACAGCTGCCCTGGAAAATTTCTGATTCTACCTGGATTATGTTGGAGATGCTTCCATTAAAGAACACCCTCTGTGTTCTGTTAGAGAGGTAACTCTTTATCCATAGTAGATCAGGGGGTGTAAAGCCATAACACATACGTTTTTCCAGCAGCAGACTATGATCGATAATGTCAAAAGCCGCACTGAAGTCTAACAAAACAGCCCCCAAAATATTGTTATTATAAATTTCTCTCAGCCAATCATAAGTTATTTGTGTAAGTGCTTTGCTTGTTGACTGCCCTTCCCTATAAGTGCGCTGAAAGTCTGTTGTCAATTTGTTTACTGTAAAATAGCATTGTATCTGGGCAAACACAATTCTTTTCAAAAGTTTACTAATGGTTGGTAACAGGCTGATGGGTCAGTTATTTGAGCCAGTAAAGGGGGCTTTACTATTCTTAGGTGGCGGAATGACTTTTGCTTCCTTCCAGGCCTGAGAACAGTAGGCTTAAATGGAAGATATGGCAAATAGGAGTGGCAATATCATCCGCTATTATCCTCATTAATTTTCCATCCAAGTTTTCAGACCCCGGTGGCTTGTCATTGTTGATAGACAATAATAATTTGTTCACCTCTTCCACTCTCACTTTACGGAATTCAAAATTACAAATGCTTGTCTTTCATAATTGATCAGATATACTTGGATGTGTGGTGTCAGCGTTTGTTGCTGGCATGTCATGCCTAAATTTGCTAATCTTGCCAATGAAAACATCATTAAAGTAGTTTGCAATATCAGTGGGTTTTGTGATGAATGAGCCATCTGATTCAATGAGTGATGGAGCTGAGTTTTCCTTATTGCCCAAGATTTCATTGAAGATGCTCCAAAGCTTTTTACTATCATTCTTTATATAATTTATTTTTGTTTGATAGTATACTTTCTTCTTCTTTTAATTCAGTTTAGTCACACGATTTCTAAATTTGCAGTATGTTTGCCAATCGGTGGTGCTGCAAGACTTATTTGCCATACCTTTTGCCTCATCCCTCTCAACCAAACCATTTTTCAATTCCTCATCAATCCAAGGGGATTTAGCAGTTTTTACAGTCATTTTCTTAATGGGTGCATGCTTATTAGAAACTGGAATAAGCAATTTCATAAATGTGTCAAGTGCAGCGTCTGGTTGCGCCTCATTACACACCACAGACCAGAAAAATATTATTTACATCATCAACATAAGAATCACTACAAAACGTATTGTATGACCTCTTATACAGTATATTAGGCCCAGCCTTTGGAACTTTGGTTTTCCTAGATATGGCTACTATATTGTGATCACTACATCCAATGGATTTGGATACTGCTTTAAAGTATTTTCAACAGTATTTAACATGAGATCCTCTATAAGCTTTACAGGAATGTGGTTCTGAATATTGACCGCAACACTGCCCCCCATTGGCATTTCTGTCTTTTCTGTAGATGTTATAATCATGTATTGCTACCACTGTATCATCAAAGGTATTAACTAGATGAGTTTCAGAGATAGTCAGAATATGAATGTCATCTGTTACTAGCAAGATATTGACTTCATGAACCTTGTTTCTTAGGCTGCATATGTTAATGTGGGCTATTTCTAGCACTTTTCTGGGAAGCTTAGTAGAAGTTGACATGCTCATGTTATTTATGTTAGTGCTGCACACAGTGGACTTCCTACTAAGGCACACCACCTCAGTGCTAACAGTATACAGTGGGGAAAAAAGTATTTAGTCAGCCACCAATTGTGCAAGTTCTCCCCCTTAAAAAGATGAGAGAGGCCTGTAATTTTCATCATAGGTACACGTCAACTATGACAGACAAAATTAAGAAAAAAAAATCCAGAAAATCACATTGTAGGATTTTTAATGAATTTATTTGCAAATTATGGTGGAAAATAAGTATTTGGTCAATAACAAAAGTTTCTCAATACTTTGTTATATACCATTTGTTGGCAATGACACAGGTCAAACGTTTTCTGTAAGTCTTCACAAGGTTTTCACACACTGTTGCTGGTATTTTGGCCCATTCCTCCATGCAGATCTCCTCTAGAGCAGTGATGTTTTGGGGCTGTCGCTGGGCAACACAGACTTTCAACTCCCTCCAAAGATTTTCTATGGGGTTGAGATCTGGAGACTGGCTAGGCCACTACAGGACCTTGAAATGCTTCTTACGAAGCCACTCCTTCGTTGCCCGGGGTGTGTGTTTGGGATCATTGTCATGCTGAAAGACCCAGCCATGTTTCATCTTCAATGCCCTTGCTGATGGAAGGAGGTTTTCACTCAAAATCTCACGATACATGGCCCCATTCATTCTTTCCTTTACAAGGATCAGTCGTCCTGGTCCCTTTGCAGAAAAACAGCCTCAAAGCATGATGTTTCCACCCCCATGCTTCACAGTAGGTATGGTGTTCTTTGGATGCAACTCAGCATTCTTTGTCCTCCAAACACGACGAGTTGAGTTTTTACCAAAAAGTTATATTTTGGTTTCATCTGACCATATGACATTTTCCCAATCCTCTTCTGGATCATCCAAATGCACTCTAGCAAACTTCAGACGGGCCTGGACATGTACTGGCTTAAGCAGGGGGACACGTCTGGCACTGCAGGATTTGAGTCCCTGGCGGTGTAGTTTGTTACTGATGGTAGGCTTTGTTACTTTGGTCCCAGCTCTCTGCAGGTCATTCACTAGGTCCCCCCGTGTGGTTCTGGGATTTTTGCTCACCGTTCTTGTGATCATTTTGACCCCACGGGGTGAGATCTTGCGTGGTGCCCCAGATCGAGGGAGATTATCAGTGGTCTTGTATGTCTTCCATTTCCTAATAATTGCTCCCACAGTTGATTTCTTCAAACCAAGCTGCTTACCTATTGCAGATTCAGTCTTCCCAGCCTGGTGCAGGTCTACAATTTTGTTTCTGGTGTCCTTTGACAGCTCTTTGGTCTTGGCCATAGTGGAGTTTGGAGTGTGACTGTTTGAGGTTGTGGACAGGTGTCTTTTATACTGATAACAAGTTCAAACAGGTGCCATTAATACAGGTAACGAGTGGAGGACAGAGGAGCCTCTTAAAGAAGAAGTTACAGGTCTGTGAGAGCCAGAAATCTTGCTTGTTTGTAGGTGACCAAATACTTATTTTCCACCATAATTTGCAAATAAATTCATTAAGAATCCTACAATGTGATTTTCTGGATTTTTTTTCTCAATTTGTCTGTCATAGTTGACGTGTACCTATGATGAAAATTACAGGCCTCTCTCATCTTTTTAAGTGGTAGAACTTGCACAATTGGTGGCTGACTAAATACTTTTTTCCCCCACTGTAACTCTGGTTCATAGGCACATGATTACTGCATACAATAGATGTAGGATCAGCAGAGGCATTCAGGGCAGTTAGAGGGACATAAATTAGGTTACTTACATTGTGTCTACCAATGCCCTTGGTATAATGTACATTTGCTGAAGCATTATGACAACTCAGCAACACAATGGTAGGGATTAATTGAGCTGGGCTTGGGTCATTGATAAGTCATTATCTCAACACAGCCTTATAATGCTGTGAAAGGATCCAGGCTCTTGGCATTGGTGAACTCCCTCACTGCCTTTGGATGAGGATGTGAGGGGGAAGAAAGGGGAATGGGAAATTGGAGGAATGGGGGTGGAAGGCAGGCAGGGAAATATGGTGGGAGGAGGAAATAAGATAAGGGGGGGATGAAGATGGGATGATAGGAAAAGGAATGGGGATAGGAAGGAAGGAGGTGTGAGTAGAAGAGGGAATAAGAGAGGAAACATGGAATTAGGAGATGAGGGAATGGATGGAATGAAGAAGTGAGGAGAGGGAGAGATGATGGAATGGAGAGTATTGAGATATTAACGGAGTGGGGAAAATACAAGATGAGGGGATGGAGGGAATGGGGAAAAGAAGGGAGTGAGGAAATTACAAAATGAGGGGATTAACAAGTGAGGGGAGTGAGGAGATGGAGCGATGAGAATAAGGAGAGGAGACAGGAGAGAGAGAGATGAGATGGGGACGTCATCCTTCCCCCTTCTCTCCTCTCCCCCACTCTGAGCAGTAACACTAGTCTATTTATAGCGCTCAGCAGTGAGCAGCACGTTTCTCTAGCCAGATATAAATACATGCAGCTCCTGTCACTTCCTATAGCCTACTCTGGTCTATGATTAGCCCAGAGGCCTGGAGGCCAACAGTCTCAGAGAGAGAGGGAATTCTCCTGGCTACAACACTGTACATAGAACCGTTTAAATGTAATTACTAGAAAATATATTCCCATACAACACTGTAGAACATATATTCCCATACAACGCTGTGCATACAGCTATAGAAATACAATTACTAGAGCAGATATTCCCATACAACAATGTAGAACAGATATTCCCATACAACGATGTGCATTTCCATCCATATACATATAAATAGAATGACTAGAACAAGTCAATGTTCTGTGATGAGTGGACCGGCAGCCATAGTAAGTGTAGGATGATTATATTTCTATGCATACAGTATGGCGGTGATGATGATGGTGTTGATGATGGTGAAGAGATGAAGGATGGTCGCATATAGGATACGCTCAGTTCCTTGTGTGTTTGTGTGCACATGTGTGTGTCTTTGCCCTGTCATGTTGATTATTATGTTTGTGCGTGTGCTGGTTTAATGTGCTGCCTGCACTGATTAATGAATGGTGAGTGTGTTACATACCACTCTCTGTTTAGACTGGCCAGTGCTCTGCTCGCCTGCTGGCAGCATTTAGTACGGTGGTTGTCAATTATCTTTGTAGTAAGAACTAGAGACACTAGTGACTCAAATAGTTCAGATGTGAGCTGGGAGTGTTCAAGCAGAAAAGTAGCTATTATCCACAATTGTTTGTCGAGTGCGACCGAAAGGAATTTACCCCAGTTGGGGTTCTCTACTTGTGCGGATGGAATGAGAGGGGTAGCCTACTTAACTTAGGGAAGGTTGAACGTGCTTCACCCTCCCAGTATCCCAAAAGGCCTCCTCTCTGCTTTGATCTGGTTCACAGTAGGTCTGAGTCGTGATTCGTCTGTAGTCCGCTGGGCTCATAGTCCTCCGGTCAGGTCTGTGCCGCGGCTGTAAATTCCATCCACAGGTGCACTGGCATTAACGAGTGTGTAGCACACAAAGCAGTAGAGAATGTCGGCAGGCAGTGTTATCAGGTGAAATGTTGGAGATAGAATATGTAAAGGTACTTAGCTTTGGAAAGGGTGAAGTGTTCACCATCCCAATTTCCCAAAAGGCCTCCTCTCCGTTCCTCTCGCTCTCCGGCAGCCGTCAATCCGGTCCACATTGGCTCATTGATTCATAGTCAGGTCACATGTCAGCTATAGATTCAATCCACAGGCACACTGGCATTAATGAGTGCGTAGCACGCAACATAGTAGATCATGCCAGAATACAGCTCTATCGGGCACTAAGTTGGAGTTGGATATGGAGAGGTACTTAGCTTTGGGAAGGGTGCATAAAGTATACTATTATGAGAGGAGCCTACTTGTTTGTGGTCTGGAGAGATCACAGGTAGTTGGTCAGAAGGCTCTGGAGGTCCTTGGAATATTCAGTCTCTATAGCACCTGGAGAGCGATGGATAAAGGTACTGAGTGTGCTTGAAAGAGAGAGAGAGCAAGACAGTTAACATGTAACAAGTTTAACAATGTTGATTATTGAGGACTATAAGGGGCCCTTCAAATCAGACAAATGGATACGTGAAAGACGCAGCAACTCAATGGGAGGAATGTGTTAGGGGAGGCTTGTGTTGTGCTGTCCGTCAGAAAAGTTGCAAAGATCTATCCATTGAAAACGTAGAGCAGTGTTTCTCCTCACCACACAGTTGCGTCGGACATGCATTATGGTTTGAAGGCAGCCTTACTCTGTAGTTCAAGTTGTATCGTAATGTCTGTAACGCTAATAATAGTGAAGACATCAAAACTATTAAATAACACATATGGAATCATGTAGTAACCAAAAAAGTGTTAAACAAATCAAAATGTATTTTAGATTCTCCAAAGTAGCCACCCTTTGCCTTGATGACAGCTTTGCAATCTTGGCATTCTCTCAACCAGCTTCATGAGGAATGCTTTTCCAACAGTCTTGATGGAGTTTCCACATATGCTGAGCACTTGTTGGCTGCATTTCCTTCACTCTGCGGTCCAACTAATCCCAAACCATCTCAACTGGGTTGAGGTTGGGTGACTGTGGAGGCCAGGTCAGCTGATGCAGCACTCCATCACGCTCAGCCTGGAGGTGTGTTTTGGGTCATTGTCCTGTTGAAAAACAAATGATAGTCCCACTAAGCCAAAACCAGATGGGATGGCGTATTGCTGCAGAATGCTGTGGTAGCCATGCAGGTTAAGTGTGCCTTGAATTCTAAATAAATCACATACAGTGTCAACAGCAAAGCACCCCCACACCATCACACCTCCCCCTCCATGCTTCACGGTGGGAACCACACATGCGGAGATCATCCGTTCACCTACTCTGCGTCACAAAGATATGGCAGTTGGAACCAAAAATCTCAAATTTGGACTCATCAGACCAAAGGACAGATTTATAATGTATATTGCTTGTGTTTCTTGGCCCAAGCAAGTCTCTTCTTATTATTGGTGTCCTTTAGTGGTGGTTTCTTTGCAGCAATTTGACCATGAAGGCCTGATTCACGCAGTCTCCTCTGAACAGTTGATGTTGAGATGTGTCTGTTACTTGAACTCTGTGAAGTATTTATTTGGGCTGCAATCTGAGGTGCAGTTAACTCTAATGAACGTATCCTCCACAGCAGAGGTAACTCCGGGTCTTCCTTTCCTGTGGCGGTCCTCATGAGAGCCAGTTTCATCATAGCACTTGAAGGTTTTTGCGACTGCACTTGAAGAAACTTCCAAAGTTCTTGAAATGTTCCGCATTGACTGACCTTCATGTCTTAAAGTAATGATGGACTGTCATTTTTCTTTGCTTATTTGAGCTGTTCTTGCCATAATATGGTATTTTACCAAATAGGGCTATCTTCTGTATACACCCCCTACCTTGACACAACACAACTGATTGGCTCAAACGCATTAAGAAGGAAAGAAATTCCACAAATTAACTTTTAACAAGGCATATCTGTTAATTGAAATGCATTCCAGGTGACTACCTCATGAAGCTGGTTGAGAGAATGCTAAGAGTGTGCAAAGCTGTCATCAAGGCAAAGGGTGGCTACTTTGAAGAATCTCAAATATATTTGTTTAACACTTTTTTGATGACTACATGATTCCATATGTGTTATTTCATAGTTGTGATGTCTTCTCTATTATTCTACAATGTAAAAAAACTGTAAAAATAAAGAAAGACCCTTGAATGAGTAAGTGTGTATCTCCACCAGGTTCCTTGGAAATCTACTAACACTTCATTCAACTAATTGTGGTCTATTGAATACCACACATTGTTGAATGAGATGTTTGGGCTAGGCAGGAACAAAAATGTTTACACAGTTCAGTCCCCTAGGACAGAAATCACTCACGTCTGTATTATAGAATGAGCTCCTGAAAACAATGAGATGACAATTCTGCATGATAGAGAATAACGTGTGGATCTATTTTGTACTAATATGTTGCACCTTCCTGAATAAGCTCTAGAATAAACCTCAATTTCAAGGAGTTCCTGGTTCTCTGGTGTTATATGCTTAAGTCTTTAAATATAACTAGCAAATACATTGTTTTTCTTTTCTAGAAACCTATCCTTAGCTACATTGTGGAACTCAGCAGATAGTGGGAGTTAGCTAACGTTAGCTAGCTAGCTCTTCCCTAGCTAGCTAGCGACCTAATTGGATTTTTAAAATCTTTATAGATTAAATTACTAGATGGACTAGCCTAAGTCACAAACCCTCAAATTGGTTTCCACTAGATAGCACATTAGATAGCAAAGTCAAAACTGGCTATATCGCAGCGTTTCCCAAACTAGGGGTCGGATTTGAAAATGGAGTTGCAAGAGAAACTCTGAAATCAAATGTAAAAAGCACAGTTGGTTCATAGAACTGGGGTTACATCAGTAACCTCCAGTAGCTGTGTCACGATCGTTTACGTACGAGACGGACCAAGGTGCAGCGTGATAAACGTACATTTTATTTAGTACTAAACTCACGACAAAACAACAAACAAACGAAACGTGAAGTCCTAGGTTACACAAAAACAAACCTTAACGGAACAAGATCCCACACCGACTAGTGCCAAACAGGCTGCCAAATATGGTCCCCAATCAGAGACAACGAGTTACAGCTGCCTCTGATTGGGAACCACCCTGGCCAACATAGATCCACACGATCTAGAAAACACAACATAGAAAATACAACATAGAAACTCCACACCCTGGCTCAACATTTAAGAGTCCCCAGAGCCAGGGCGTGACAAGCTGCTTGATGCGGTTGTAATAAACAAAGCGGTTTCTGTTTTCTTCCTAGAAATGTATCTATCTTTTGAACGGTTTAAGCTACAAAATATTATGACCCATCACTGAAAGATAAGACTCTCAGGATCACGTGTCTTCTGTTTCCCTATATATGCCCACTCATTAGAACATATACTGGACGAAAACGGTCAATATCAGGGGATATCTTTACATGACACGTTTTTGATATTCTAGAGAATACAGAACATTTCCTATGTATATTTAGAGTTTTGTGGATATGCTCCATATCCTGACAAATTCTGAATCCAGATGTGTCTTTCAGACATATGTGACTCGTTTCAGGAAACTAGGCGTATGTCGCTTGTCACTACTTCACAGGAGAGCCATTTGAACGTAAACCTTGTTTTTTTATTCAAAATGCGTTTTCTGGCAGAAATGCCTTCTGGAACATGTGAACTTTCATGTGCCTTAATAACAAACTTGTATGCCATCTGTAAATACGAATAAAATTGTTAAATTACGAGCCTAGTTGGTTTTGCCACAAAAAAAACACAACAACCTTCCCGCTAGCCATGATTGGCTGAGATAATGAGTGGGCTGGACATGCCGAGAGATGAGTTCGGATTGGTCTGCCATATAGCACGCTTCTGTCTATTTGAGCTGGTCAGTATGTGTAGGTAATATTGTCTAACGCGGCTTAAAAATTTTTTTTATTGCATGGTTACACTGCATAAGTGTTGCTCTCCACTTTCTGGAGGACAGAGTTTTTAAATCAGTGGAATTAGAGTATGATAGATAAGGAGATGGAGAAAACACCTGTCTCCGGATTACATCTTCAAACTAAGGGCAACCATGATGTATACGGGTAAGATAGTCTAGCTAGCAATATTTGCAGATATTACACATTTCAAATTTTGATAGAAAGTGGTTTCATTTCAAGTTAAAGTGTACTGTTCGCTAGCTAATGTTAGCTGGCTGGCTCGCTAGCTAACATTACGTGTTCTTGTTATTATGATCTTATTATTCGTATTTCAGATCCATTTGCTTTGCTATTTACAGCCTAATGTTAGCTAGCTAACATTGAACCTGGTTGGTTAGCTACCTGCAGATTCATGCAGGGTAGTAACGTCATGAGTTGGAATTATGGATCATTGTTTACCTAGCTAGCTAGCTACATGTCTTAACAAAAGACTCCAATGTGCATGTAACCATTTCGGGTGCGTTTGTAAATTCAGTCTGAGTATGCCAGAGCGCAGAATAGTAGGTACCAAAACATTCAAAGGCCATTTTCTCAAAAGTGAGATTACAAGTTCATAAAATTTCAAAGCAGAAATACTTTCCCATTGTTCCTCAAAGGCAGTGTATGATATGAGGGGCAGGAACAGGCCGGACCGGGCTGGCGACGCGCACCACTGACTTGGTGCGAGGGGCAGGAACAGGCCGGACCGGGCTGGCGACGCGCACCACTGGCTTGGCGCGAGGGGCAGGAACAGGCCGGACCGGGCTGGCGACGCGCACCACTGGCTTGGCGCGAGGGGCAGGAACAGGCCGGACCGGGCTGGCGACGCGCACCACTGGCTTAGTGCGGGAAGCAGGAACAGGCCGGGCTGGACTGGGAACACGCACCACTGGCTTAGTGCGGGGAGCAGGAACAGGCCGGGCTGGACTGGGAACACGCACCACTGGCTTGGTGCGGGGAGCCGGAACGGGCCGGGCCGGACTGTGGAGGTGGACTGGAGGTCTGGAGCGGAGAGCTGACACAACCCGTCCTGGCTGAATGCCTACTTCCACACAATACGTGTGAGGCATCAGCACAGGATGTACGGGGCTGTGCACTCGTACTGGCGCTACAGCACGTGGCACTGGCGCAGGATATACGGGACCGAGGAGGCGTACTGGAGACACGAGCGTTGAGCCGGCACACCCCGTCCTGGCTGAATGTCCATCTTTGCACGACACGTGCGTGGTGCTAGCACAGGACGTACAGGACTGTGCCGGAACACTCGCGGCACAGTACGTGGCTCCGCATAACACGGAGCCTGCCCAGTCACACGCTTCCTAGCCTGAGTACGGGGAGTTGGCTCTGCTCTAACCCTAGACTCTGCCAACCACCCTTTTAGCCCCCCAAAAAAAAATTATTGGGGCTGTCTCTCGGGCTTCCTTCTCGCCTCTGCGTTGCCGCTGCTCCTCTCTATAGCGCGTCTCCACAGTCTCCTCCCAAGGACGCCGATCCATTCCGGCCTGAATCTCCTCCCAAGTCCAGGATCCCTTCCCGTCCAGGATCTCCTCCCAGGTCCAGGCTGTCTGTTCCTGGACACGCTGCTTGGTCCTCTTTTGGTGGGATCTTCTGTCACGATCGTTTAAAGACTTGTCGAACCAAGGCGCAGCGTGATAAGCGTACATTTTATTAAGTACTTAACTCACGACAAAACAACAAACAAACGAAACGTGAAGTCCTAGGTTACACAAAACAAACCTAAACGGAACAAGATCCCACACCGACTAGTGCCAAACAGGCTGCCTAGGTATGGTCCCCAATCAGAGACAACGAGATACAGCTGCCTCTGATTGGGAACCACCCTGGCCAACATAGATCATACAACACAGAAACTACACACCCTGGCTCAACATTTCAGAGTCCCCAGAGCCAGGGCGTGACACCCCATCAATCACGATGGCCTGAGTTCTGTCAATAAGATAATCAACAAACCATGAACAGGCTTCAGAGCTCAGGCCTATCGAGGACATCTTATTCAATAACATAGCATGATCGACAGTATCAAAAGCTTTTGACAGGTCCACAAACAAAGCAGCACATTTCATTTTAGTGTCTAAATCATTGACAAGATCATTAACAACTAAAGTGGTTGCTGTAATAGTGCTATTCCCAGGCCTAATCCCTGATTGGTTTACATTCAAAATAAATGTATCTGATAAAAAAGAGCAAAGGTGTACATTTACCAAGGATTCAAGAAACTTAGCTAGACAGGGAAGCCTTGAAATGGGGCTTTTAATTAGCTTTTTATCTCAGGAGGCTTTTTATTTGCAAGAGATGGTGGTTTAACTGACCCTGGTCAGCCTTCAACTGGCTACCCCTCAGCCTCTAGTTGTCTCGATTCTAGTGAATCTTTGTTTTCATTTAAAAAGCATTCTACTTGTGATGTGCTAGATGCCTTGCGCAAGATTGATGTAAAAAAAATCCACTAGGGCTGATTTTCTTGGTCCTTTCTTGCTGCAGCTTACTGCTTCTCTGATTGCAGAATCTTTAACACATATTTTTTACCTTACAATTATTTCATCCCCAGGGTCTGGAAGGTGGCCCATTTACTCCCCCTTCACAAAGGTGGTAACGTGTGTGACCTAAATAATTATAGCCCCATTTTCAAACTCTTGTTGCCTAGCAGAAATTCTACAATCCTTGGTAAATACTCAACTTAGATGCTTTTTAACTACAAAATGTATTCTAAATGTAAACCAGTCATGTTTCAGACCAGGTCATAGCACCATCTCTGCTACTTCTTTGGTTTTAAATGATGTTCTTCATTGTTTGGATAAAAATAAACCTTGTGCGGCCCTTTTTATTGACCTGTCTAAAGCCTTTCACACTTTGAATCACTCATTACTTATTCAGAGGCTTTCATCAATTGGCCAGGACCAATTGGCTGGTTTGAAAATTATTTAAAGGACATAATACAGTGTGTATTTACTGATTGTGTTAAATCAGGTTTTCTGGACATAACAAAGGGTGTCTCAAAGGAATTGATTCTTGGTCCGGTTCTTTTCACTATTTACATTAACAATACTGGTTTATCTGTAAAAATATATATATATATAAAATGTATATATATAATACATTCACCTGTATATTGATGACACTGTGTGGTATGCTATTGCCCCCACATCAGAGCTTCAATCTGCCTTTATTGCCTCACAGAAAGCCTTTGTTGAACTGAAATTGGTACTTAATGCAGATAAAACCAAGTATATGTTATTTTCCAAATCAAGTAAAAATGTATCTGATGACAAGTACTTTGGATAGGGTCCCCATTGATCATTGCCCCACTTATAAATATCTGGGCGTCTGGATTGACGAAAAGCTATCTTTCAACAAAAAAAAGAGGGAGAGAACAAGTGGGAAAGAGAGCAGTTTAAGAAAGACAGGGATGGAATGCGAAGTAGGAGGAGAGGAAGGGTAATAGGAGGAGAGGAAGAGAGAGGAATAGCAAATGAAAGACAGCAAAGGTGAGGTAAATTGAAAACGAAATGAGGGAAAGAAAGACAATGGGGAAAGGGGAAGGAGATGGATTTAAAGAGAGATATAGAGAGAAAAAGGGAGGGGGATTGAGAGTGTTCTTATTGACATTCTCTTGGCTCCTCGTCTCTCTTATCTGCATGGTGTTCTGGTTGCTCAGTGGTCAAAAGAATGCTGGGTAAACGAAGGGTCCGGGGTTCTGATAGCTTGTGTGTGTGTGTGTGTGTGTGTAGCAATAGACCTCTAAACCAAGTGCCCATCATACATTGGATAAGAGACTCTGCAAAGGTCCATTCAGTTTCATTTTCAGTAAAGAATGTGAACACTATGTATTTATATATAGAAATACCTTTATTTTGACATGGAAGTCATACTGAGACTTGGGTTTCTTTTACAGATGAGCCCCGCATAAATACATCAAACACATACAATATACAAAATTACAAAACATACTAAGACAAACAGACACATTTATCAACATAGAGATCTCCGATCATTACTCTGAACTGACCAATGGGGACCAGAACATCTAATGAGAGCTCTGTAAATTGTTCCACATAAAGGGCGCAAAACAACTAAAAGTAGCTTTACCCAACTCTATGGAGAACGAACAGGCCTACAGTGTTATTCAAGCCTGAGATCGGGTTTAGTCTAAATTGAGTAATTGGTAAGTCTAAATTGAATTAACGATGATTGATTCATAGGAAGTTTCTGAATGTTGAACTGGTTGGATTATGTATAAACCCTGCAGGTCTGTTATCAGATTTTTACCTGGATGGTTTAAGCCAACACTTAGTGTTCATCCCAAATGGCACCCTATTCCCTATATAGTGCACTACATTATAACAGAAACCTATGGGCCCTAGTCAAAAGTAGTGCAGGGAATAGTGTGTCAATTGGGATACAGACCTCATCCAGTCAGTCGGTCAGTAAAATTAAACCCTAGGGATTATTCTACTGATGGGATTTATGTATTCACCTCTAGAGTATATTTACGAGACATGTTTGTATTCACCTCTAGAGGGTATTTATAGATACTGGGACATTCTGTCTCTATTCCTTCTCTGTACCCACCTGCCTATGTTAACTACTCACATAGCCATACCTCCAAATCACACCTCATTTGGAGATCTGGAGAATTTTGTATTAGCCGAAATGGCTAGAATGGTCCGCAAATGTTTTGTTAGATATTACATTTCAAGAACTCCCCCCCCCACACACACACACACACACATGCCCGTAGAAGGGGTGCAGAGTGTTACACTACATAGCCAAAAGTATGTGGACACCTTCTCGTCGAACATCTCATTACAAAATCATGGGCATTAATATGGAGTTGGTCCCCCCTTTGCTGCTATAACAGCCTCCACTCTTCTGGGAAGGCTTACCACTAGATGTTGGAACATTGCTGCATGGTCTTGCTTCCATTCAGCCACAAGAGCATTAGTGAGGTCAGGCACTGATGTTGGGCGATTATGTCTGGCTCGCAGTCGGCGTTCCAATTCATCCCAAAGGTGTTCGATGGGGTTGAGGTCAGGGCTCTGTGCAGGCCAGTCAAGTTCTTCCGCGCCGATCTCGACAAACAATTTCTGTATGGACCTCGCTTTGTGCATGGGGCATTGTCATGCTGAAACAGGAAGGGACTTTCCCCAAACTGTTGCCACAAAGTTGGAAGCACAGAATCATCTAGAATGTCATTGTATGTTGTAGCGTTATGATTTCCCTTCACAGGAACTAAAAGGCCTAGCCCGAACCATGAAAACAGCCCCAGACCATTATTCCTTCTCCACCAAACTTTACAGTTGGCACTATGCATTTGGGCAGCTAGCGTTCTCCTGGCATCTGCTAAACCCAGATTCGTCCATCGGACTGCCAGATAGAGAAGCATGATTCATCACTCATTCAGCATGATTCACAGCTTTACACCACTCCGAGCTTTACACCACTCCAGCTTTACACCACTCCAGCCGACGAATAGTGATTTTAGGCTTGTGTGCAGCTGCTTGGCCATGGAAACCCATTTCATGAATCTCCCGACGAACAGTTCTTGCTTCCAGAGGCGGTTTGGAACTCGGTAGTGAGTGTTGCAACTGAGGACAGACTATTTTAACGCGCTGCACGCTTCAGGTCCCGGTCTGTGAGCTTGTGTGGCCTACCACTTCGTGGCTGAGCCGTTGTTGCTCCTAGACGTTTCTACTTCACAATCACAGCACTTACAGTTGACCGGGGAAGCTCTAGTAGGGCAGAAATTTGACGAACTGACGAATTGGAAAGGTGGCATCCTATGACGGTGCCACATTGAAAGTCACTGAGATCTTCAGTACGGGCCATTCTACTGCCAATGTTTGTCTATGGAGATTGCATGGCTGTGTGCTCGATTTTATACACGTGTCAGCAACGTGTGTGGCTGAAATAGCCGAATCCACAAATCCTTTTGGCCATGTAGTGTATGTTGATCACTGTTGATGAAGGCATTACAACTCCTCTGCTTGAAAGGGCCTCCCGAGTGGCGCAGCGGTCTAAGGCGTCACTACAGCCCCAGGTTCGATCCCAGGCTGTGTCACAGCCGGCCGTGACTGGGAGACCCATGAGGCAGTGCACAATTGGCCAAGCGTCGTCCGGGTTAGGGTTTGGCCGGCCGGGATTTCCTTGTACCATCACGCTCTAGCGACTCCTTGTGGTGGGCCGGACGCCTGCAAGCTGACTTCGGTCACCAGATGTACAGTGTTTCCTCCGATACATTGGTGTGGCTGGCTTCCGGGTTAAGCAAGCAATGTGGCTTGGCAGGGTCTTTTGGAGGACGCATGGCTCTAGACCTTCGTCTCTCCTGAGTCCATACAGGAGTTGCAGCGATGGGACAAAACTGTAACTACAAATTGGATATCACGAAAAAGGGGTAAAAAATGTTTTACAAATCCTCTGCTTGAACACAAAAAAGAGACGTTATGGCATGTCTACATGCAGGCTATGGTAAAAGTTTAGTGTATCAAGTATTGCCGACAGTCTGTGATTAGGGGTTCTATTCAATTAGATCCGCTTTAACCGACATCCGCATAGCGGTTGTTTTGGCTGTGTCGGAGGTGGAACTGCATAAGAGCTGTCAAATCCACAAGCGGCTCCTGGCATTATACCTAAAGTGGACATTGCCATTGGCTGCACGAAGTCGCATTAATAGAAATCCCATGCAGCCATGTGAATGTGAGATGTCATCTAAACCTTGATTAGGCTGATAAAAATCCTCTAATAATTTTCAATTTGAGCATCAGTATTCCTCTATGGCCTACACTTTCTCATTCTGAACTTCTAACACGAGTGGGACTGGTGTGGCTTTGTGATAATGATCAAGAGCAGCTTGCTCAACGATTTAACAGCTCCAATGCAGTTACACCTCCGACACCGCCAAAACATCAGCTATGTGGGTTTCGGCTATCACCGGTTACTTGATCTGATTGAATCTAGGCCTTATTGAAATTCAAAGTCACCACAAACACGGCATATATCAACATATATTTTAATGGGGTTTTATTCGACAGTTTCCCAGCCATTCTCACGCACTGTTGCTCCGGCACCTTTTGAGCTCCGCCCAAGCAAGGCATTTGAATGGTTTGACATGATTGGTTTGATGTGTTGCGAGGCGTTACTGGTTTCCACCCCTTTGTAGCTACTTTCTAGCATTGACTTCACCAGGCTTTTCGATTAGGGAAGCCTGGTTCTTGACGAGGCTAACTACCCACTAACTCAAAGCAGAGGGGCTGGTTTACGCATAACCAGAGATGCACGCACACAAACACAGCATCAGACATGGAAAATATACTGACTATATTTTATCTATTTTATCTTTCTACCTCTCCATCACACTCATTCACTCTCCATTTCTCTCCATCTCTGTCATGCTAAGCACATCCTCTCTGCCTCTCTACTCTCTCTCTAACACACACTCCATATCTCCCTTGATCTCCCTCTCTCAGTCTCTTTCTGTCTCTCTCTCTGTCTCTATCTCTGTCTCTCTTTCTCTGTATCTCTCTCTCTTTGAAACACACGCACCAGGGTTGTGCTTAATTCAGAATTTAATTGAGAATGCCTCAAATTTCAATTCAATTCTTGAATTTGAATTGAAGTAGTAAACAGGATACAGAATTGCAATTCAAATTTGAATTAAAGGAAATCAAATTGAATTAGGTGTAGTCTATACAGAAATAAATATTGTACATAAAACATGTCGTTATATACATGCATATAAAATATTGATGAAATAATAGATTTTCAGGACAAACTCTCAAAATGAATGATCAAGGAAAACAAAACCTGTATATTCTAAGTTGTAATATTTCATTAACCACAAAAAAATTGTTCAATATGGGGGAAATACTACATTTCCCAGAATGCATTAGTTTAATCCTCAAATTGACCCTTCAAAAAGAAGCCAAACAAATTAAATGGTTGGTGGAAATATAATTTGCTATTCTAAGCACTAAGGTTAAAAGAGTATATGAACATTGTTTCCAGAGAGAGAAAAAATTAATACAAATAATAAGATGTTTTATTGTCACACACCTGGATAGGTGCAGTGAAATGTGTTGTTTTACAGGGTCAGCCATAGTCTACCATAGTCGTACAGTGGCCCTGGAGCAAATTGGGGTTAAGTGCCTTGGTCAAGGGAACATGGACAGATTTTTCACCTTGCCAGCTTGGGTATTCAAACCAGCGACCTTTCAGTTACTGGCCCAACGCTCTAACCACTGGACTTGCTGCCCCTGATAGACCTGCCGCCCCTGATATATTCTATCATACCTGGAAGTGTGACTGTCAGATTCAATGAAACTCATGTTTTATGATTGAGTGGAATTTCTTTGACTTGCACTAAATTAAATTCTACTTCCTGTGGGGTGAGGCCAATTCAATTCGAATTTCAACTCATTAATTGAATGGGAGTCAACAACCCTGACACACACACACAAACACACACACACAAACACACACACTCCTCCCCTCTACCCCTCTGTATCTGAGAGAAATACTATTCTATGACTTGACCGCCCTCTCCCCTCCTTTATTATGATAATCAGTCCAACGATAGGCTATTTTTAGATCTTCAACTCGCCTGCTCCCATTCTTCCGTCTTGGTGATTTCTTCTGTAGCTACACACACACGTGCGTGCACTGCACACACACGCATGCGTGCACGCACACACTCTCTGCGACACAAATACACAATCACAGTGCACACACATACATTTACTAATGCATGCATTAATGTCCACAAACACAACGTATCCACTATCGTCACTTCTATATTAGGTTTTAGCCAGCAATGCATGTTAAAGTGAGTTTTTCCTCTCGTCATTTCCATGGGCGCCTGACTTTGTCTGAAAGTGGGGGTCCCCCCCCAAAAAAAGAATTTGAAATAAAATAAAGACATTCGGCAATTCTACACTGTTTTTTATAGGGGGAATCCTTATTTATGAACGCAACCATTTTTCTTAGGTTCTGCCACAATAAATTATATCGTACTCAAATATATATTTTTAGAACAGAAGGCCAGGAAAAGATATGTGCGCATTTATCTAGGCCTATATGCCAACAGTGCGCAACAATGCCTAATTTATCATAATTTACAAATCCTAATTGCTAAATTGCCCCATATACAGTTGAAGTCGGAAGTTTACATACACTTAGGTTGGAGTCATTAAAACTCATTTTTCAACCACTCCACACATTTCTTGTTAACAAATTATAGTTTTGCCAAGTCGGTTAGGACATCTACTTTGTGCATTACACAAGTAATTTTTCCAACAATTGTTTACAGACAGATTATTTCACTTATAATTCACTGTATCATGGCTTTAGAAGCTTCTGATAGGCTAATTGACATAATTTGAGTCAATTGGAGTTGTACCTGTGGATGTATTTCAAGGCCTACCTTCAAACTCAGTGCCTCTTTGCTTGACATTTGAAAATGTTAATCTATCCACCTGACAGGTGTGGCATATCAAGAATCTGAATAAACAGCATGATCATTACACAGGTGCACCTTGTGCTGGGGACAATAAAAGGCCACTCTAAAATGTGCAGTTTTGTCAAACAACACAATGCCACAGATATCTCAAGTTGAGGGAGCGTGCAATTGGCAAGCTGACTGCAGGAATGTCCACCAGAGCTGTTGCCAGAGAATGTAATGTTCATTTCTCTACCATAAGCCGCCACCAATGTCGTTTTAGAGAACTTGGCAGTACATCCAACTGCAGACCATGTGTAACCACGCAAGCCCAAGACCTCCACATCTGGCTTCTTCACCTGCGGGATCATCTGAGACCAGCCACCCAGACACCTGATGAAACTGTGGGTTTGCACAAATGAAGAATTTCTGCACAAACTGTGAGAAGCTCATCTGTGTGCTCGTTGTCCTCACCAGGGTCTTGAATTCGGCATCGTAACCGACTTTAGTGGGCAAATGCTCAGCTTCGATGGCCACTGGCACGCTGGAGAAGTGTGCTCTTCACGGATGAATCCCGGTTTCAACTGTACCGGGCAGATGGCTGACGGCGTGTATGGTGTCATGTGGGCGAGGGGTTTGCTGATGTCAATGTTGTGAACAGAGTGTCCCATGATGGCAGTGGTGTTATGGTATGGACAGGCATAAGTTACGGACTACGAACACAATTGCAGTTTATCGATAGCAATTTGAATGCACAGAGATACCGTCATCTGCCGCCATCACCGCATCTTTCAGCATGATAATGCACAGCCCCTTGTCGCAAGGATCTGTACACAATTCCTGGAAGCAGAAAATGTCAGAATTCTTCCATGGCCTGCATACTCAACAAACATCACACATTGAGCATGTTTGGGATGCTCTGGATCGACGTGTACGTCAGCGTGTTCCAATTTCTGCCAATATCCAGCCACTTCGCACAGCCATTGAAGAGGAGTAGGACAACATTCCACAGGCCACAATCAACAGCCTTATCACCTCTATGCGAAGGAGACGTGTCATGCTGCAAGCGGTCCGCATGAGAGCCAGTTTCATCATAGCGCTTGATGGTTTTTGCTACTGCACTTGAAGAAACTTTCAAAGTTCTTGAAATTTTCTGGATTGACTGATCTTCATGTCTTAAAGTAATGATGGACTGTCGTTTCTCATTGCTTATTTGAGCTGTTCTTGCCATAATATGGACTTGGTCTTTTACCAAATAGGGCTATCTTCTTTATACCACCCCTACCTTGTCACAACACAACTGATTGTCTCAAACGCATAAAGAAGGAATTATATTCCACAAATTAACTTTTAACAATGCACACCTGTTAATTGAAATGCATTCCAGGTGACTACCTCATGGAGCTGGTTGAGAGAATGACAAGAGTGTGCAAAGATGTCATCAAGGCAAAGGGTGGCTACTTTGAAGAATCTCAAATCTCAAATATATTTTGATTTGTTTAACACATTTTTGGTTACTACATAATCCATATGTATTCCTTCATAATTTCATAGTTTACAATGTAGAAAATAGTGAAAATAAAGAAAAACACTGGAATGAGTAGGTGTGTCCAAACTTTTGACTGGTACTGTACATGTCAATCTCTAATGGCTCAAAGTGGAGAAGAGATTGACTTCAACATTATTTGTTTTTGTAAAAAGTGTTGACAAGATAAATGCACCGAGCTGTCTGTTTAACTACTAGTACACAGCTCGGACACCCATGCATACCCCACAAGACATTCCACCAGAGGTCTCTTCACAATCCCTAAGTCCAGAACAGACTATGGGAGGTGCACAGTACTACATAGAGCCAAGACTACATAGAACTGTATTCCACATCAGGTACAGTAACTGGTGCAACCAGTGGAATCAGATTTTAATAAACAGATAAAAATACACCTTATGGAACAGCGGGTACTATTAAGAGACACACACAAACGCTAGCACACGCAGTGTACACAAACATACATTGTAATATTGTTGTATGCTGATATTACACATTTTGTATTGTCGATACAGTGCATTCGGAAAGTATTCAGACCCCTTGACTTTTTCCACATGGATTAAATTGTTGTTGTTTTTTGTTGTGTTTTTAATGACAAAGCAAAAACTGGTTTTTAGAAATGTTTGCAAATGTATAAAAAAAATAGAAACTGAAATTTACATTTACATATGTATTCAGTACTTTGTTGAAGCACCTTTGGCAGTGATTACAGCCTCGAGTCTTCTTGGGTATGACGCTACAAGCTTGGCACACCTGTATTTGGGGAGTTTCTCCCATTCTTCTCTGCAGATCCTCTCAAGCTCTGTCAGGTTGGATGGTAGCGTCGCTTCACAGCTATTTTCAGGTCTCTCCAGAGGGTTCAAGTCTGGGCTCTGTCTGGGCCACTCAAGGACATTCAGAGGCTTGTCCCGAAGCCACTCCTGTATTGTCTTGGCTGTATTCTTAGCGTCATTGTCCTGTTGGAAGGTGAACCTTCACCCCAGTCTGAGGTCCTGAGCGGTCTGGAGCAGGTTTACATCAAGGATCTCGCTGTACTTTGCTCCGTTCATCTTTCCCTCGATCCTAACTAGTCTCCCAGTCCTTGCCGCTGAAAATCATCCCTACAGCATGATGCTGCCACCACTATGCTTCACAGTAGGGATGGTGCCAGGTTTCCTCCAGACGTGACGCTTCGCATTCAGGCCAGTGAGTTCAATCTTGGTTTCATCAGACCAGAGAATCTTGTTTCTCATGGTCTGAAAGTCTTTAGGTGCCTTTTGGCAAACTCCAAGCGGACTATAATGTGCCTTTTACTAAGGAGTGGCTTCCGTCTGGCCACTCTTATCGTAAAGGCCTGATTGGTGGAGTGCTGCAGAGATGGTTGTCCTTCTGGAAGGTTCTCCCATCTCCAAAGAGGAACTCTGGAGCTCTGTCAGAGTGACCATCGGGTTCTTGGTCACCTCCCTGACCAAGGCCCTTCTCCCCCGATTGCTCAGTTTGGCCGGGCGGCCAGCTCTAGGAAGAGTCTTGGTGTATCGAAACCTCTTCCATTTAATAATGGAGGCCACTGTGTTCTTGGGGACCTCCAATGCTGCAGACATGTTTTGGTACGCTTCCCCAGATCTGTGCCTCGACACAATCCTGTCTCTGCACTCTACGGACAATTCCTTCGACCTGATGGCTTGGTTTTTGCTCTGACATGCACTGTCAACTGTGGGACCTTATATAGACAGGTGTGTGCCTTTCCAAATCATGTCCAATCAATTGAATTTACAACAGGTGGACTCCAATCAAGTTGTAGAATCTTCTCAAAGATTATCAATGGAAACAGGATATACCTGAGCTCAATTTTGAGACTCATAGCAAATGGTCTGAATACTTTTGTAAATGTAATATTTCCGTTTTTGATTTTTAATACATTTATCAAAAATTCAAAAAAACAGTTTTCGCTTTGTCATTATGGGGTATTTTGTGTTTATTAATGAGGAATAAAAAAACGTATCAATTTTAGAATAAGGCTGTAACGTAACAAAATGTGGAAAAAGTCAAGGGGTCTAAATACTTTCCGTACGCACTGTATGTAGTGGTGTAATAATGTTATATGTACTGTTTTATCTTTTGTTTTGTGTGATGTAAGTGCCTTAATGTGTTTGGACCCCAGGAAGAGTAGCTGCTGCCTTGTAAATGTAATAAATACAAATACAAATACAAGGCACTTAACCCTAATTGCTCCAGTGTTGCCGTTAATAATGGCAGACCCTGGCTGTGACCCCATTCTCCGCGTGTGATTCAGGGAGAGTTGGGATATGCAAAAAGTACATGTCCAATTCACACATGCATATTTATACACACTTGTACATCAAATCAGTGCATTAAAATCTACACCATGTCTGGGCCAGTAGAAATTCTGTTTGGGCCAGTAGATTTTTGGCCAACTGGGCCGGTCGTGTCAGTGAGAAAAAAAGTTGCTGTTGGACCCTGTCATAGCCTACGAATAGGATCCAGACTTTTACCTGACCAGGTCATGAGATCAGGAAAAACTCCAGGCCCTAGAAAAGACATGCACAAATTTTGCCACACCACATTTGAACCTGTGGTGCCACCTAGGGCTGTTATGGTGACCGTATAACCGCCATACCGGCGGTAACGAGTCAGGCATCTCCAAGGTCTGATGCTGCCGATGGTTATTAGTAGCCTACCAAACTTGCTAACTGCCTAGTACTCAGCGCTCTATTGTCCCTCTAATCACTCTGACATCAATGCAAATCTAATCGAAAATCTAATCAAACACTTCATGAGCTCATGTTGCGCAACATTTCTATAGGCTATGCTTAAGGTAAGAAACAGCGCATGCTTTTTCAAATCATAGTCGCACACCTCATGTAGCCTAGCCCATATGCCTATGTTTTGATAAGGTATCTTTTTCGGCTTTCAGACAAAAGCTAATATTTCACTGAAAACATAGTTTTTTTAAATTAATATACCATATGCTCTAGCTCTTTGATCTCGCCATCTCTCTCTCTGCATCTTTCTTTTTCTCTCTCTGCCTATCTGATTATTCTCCACATCTCTCTCGTCTCTTTCTTTTTCTCTCGCACATCCAACTCTCCCTCAATCTCATGCACTCTGTTGTATTATTCAGCTGGGTCTGTGGCCTCTCTGTGTCTGACTCACACCATGGTTATTCTGTTATTTCAACCTTTGGCACCAAATTGACTTTCCCTGTTCTGGTCCACAAAATCAGAGAGAAAGAGAGGCACACAGAGTTACACACACACACACACATACTCATGCATGCACTACCATGCATGCACACACACATACACACATACTTGCATGCACGCACAGATATGCACACACACATATGCGCACACACACAGACACATTCCCAGTGCTACATGGGAATCTCCATCACTGCAATGGGCATCCCTAGCATTTTTAAGAAATATTTTTTTAAGCAGGGAGTCATGCTGAGACCATGGTCTCTTTAATTTTAATTATAATTCATAATTTTATTAATTTATCAGACGCTCTTATCCAGAGCGACTTACAGTTAGTGAGTTCATACATTTTCATCTTTCACAGATAAGCCCTGCTTGAGCATATCAATAAAAAATATTACACTATATATACAGTTGAAGTCGGAAGTTTACATACACCTTAGCCAAATACATTTAAACTCAGTTTTTCACAATTCCTGACATTTAATCCTAGTAAAAATTCCCTGTTTTACGTCAGTTAGGATCATCACTTTATTTTATGAATGTGAAACGTCAGAATAATAGTAGTAATAGTAATGATTTATTTAAGCTTTTATTTATTTCATCACATTCCCAGTGGATCAGAAGTTTACATACACTTAATTAGTATTTGGTAGCATTGCCTTTAAATTGCTTAACTTGGGACAAACATTTCGGGTAGCCTTCCACAAGCTTCCCACAATAAGTTGGGTGAATTTTGGCCCATTCCTCCTGACAGAGATGGTGTAACTGAGTCAAGTGTCACGAGAATTTCTATCTCTAATTCAACCTAAGCTTGAATCATTACATGGGGTTGTAAGGCTTTGGTTTTAATCATAAATGATTCAAGGTCCACAACCAGCAAGAATGATCTGTATTTTTATTCATGGGGAGCTCTGGCGCCAAAAACCCATACATACTGTTTTATACCCCTTGACACACAAAGGCACTTTGCTCCGCCCACCTTTAGGAGGCTTTCTTAAACAGTTTCCGCAGTCTCCTTCACCCTCGAATGTTTAGTCCCACCCCCTCTGTTAGTGGGTTGCCACTACATTATAACTCTTAACACCGTTCACACATTTATACTGTATTTGGGGTGAAATCCTTTAGTCATTATTCTTAAAATACAAATTAATCTAACATCAGGTTTGTAGGCCTCCTTGCTCGCACAAGCTTTTTCAGTTCTGTCCACAAATGTTATATAGGATTGAGGTCAGGGCTTTGTGATGGCCACTCCAATACCTTGACTTTGTTGTCCTTAAGCCATTTTGCCATAACTTTGGAAGTATGCTTGGGGTCATTGTCCATTTGGAAGACACATTTTCGACCCAGCTTTAACTTCCTGACTGATGTCTTGAGATGTTGCTTCAATATATCCACATAATTTTCATTCCTCATGATGCCATCTATTTTGTGAAGTGCACTAGTCCCTCCTGCAGCACAGCATGATGCTGTCACCCCCGTGCTACACGGTTGGGATGGTGTTCTTCGGCTTGCAAGGTCCCCCTTTTTCCTCCAAACATACTGATGGTCATTATGGCCAAACAGTTATATTTTTGTTTCATCAGACCAGAGGACATTTCTTCAAAAAGTACGACCTTTGTTGCAGTTGCAAACCGTAGTCTGGTTTTTTTTATGGCGATTTTGGAGCCGTGGCTTCTTCCTTACTGAGCGGCCTTTCAGGTTATGTCGATATAGGACTCGTTTTACTGTGGATATAGATAATTTTGTACCTGTTTCCTCCAGCATCTTCACAAGGTACTTTGCTGTTCACACCAAAGTACGTTAATCTCTAGGAGACAGAACGCGTCTCCTTCCTGAGCGGTATGACGGCTGCGTGGTCCCATGGTGTTTATACTTGCGTACTATTGTTTGTACAGGTGAACATGGTACCTTCAGGCGTTTGTAAATTGCTCCCAAGGATGAACCAGACTTGTGTAGGTCTACAATGTTTTTTCTGAGGTCTTGGCTGATTACTTATGATTTTCCCATGATGTCAAGCAAAGAGGCACTGAGTTTGAAGGTAGGCCTCGAAATACATCCACAGGGACACCTCCAATTGACTCAAATGATGTCAATTAGCCTATCAAAAGCTTCTAAAGCCATTACATTATTTTCTGGAATTTTCCAAGCTGTTTAAAGGCACAGTCAACTTAATGTATGCAAACTTCTGACCCACTGGAATTGTGATGCAATGAAATATAAGTGAAATAATCTGTCTGTAAACAATTGTTGGAAAAATTACTTGTGTCATGCACAAAGTAGATGCCCTATCCGACTTGCCAAAACTATAGTTTGTTAACAAGAAATTTGTGGAGTGGTTAAAAAACTAGTTTTAATGACTCCAACCGAAGTGTATGTAAGCTTCCGACTTCAACTCTAGCTATATACATATCAATTGCACAATACATGAAAGGCAAACAAAAACACGAAAAGCAAAACACAATCATATGAAACAAGCACATTCTTCAGTATAAAGGCCACCTGACATCCGCCTGAACTGCCCTAGAGGCACCAACTCCATCAACTTTAAGGAGTTTTGGAGATCATTCCACATGAGAGGCGCAAAAAATAAATGGATTTACATGACTCGGTGGAGATTGAAGGGATCTCCAGGGTCTGGTAAATTATATGTCTGAAAGTTAACAATGAGGTAAAGTATGGCGGAAGTTTATGCAAGAGGGCTTTATAGACAAAAATAGAGCAATGGATCGATCTACGAGACTTCAAGGAGGGCCAGCCTACTTTCTGATACAAAATGCAATGATATGTACTGAACCCTGGAAAATAACATATACTTGATTTTACCTGCATTAAGTACCCATTTCAGTTCAACAAAGGCTTTCTGCAGGACAATAAAGGCAGATATAAGCGCTGACAGAGCTTGGTCAGCTGTGGAGGCAATAGTATACACAACAGTGGCAACTGCATACAGGTGAAAGTACTATATATTTTTTTGTTTACAGATAAACCAATATTGTTAATGCAGGTAGTGAAAAGAACTAGACCATGATTTGATCCCTGTGGGACACCCTTTGTTATGTCCAGAAAACCAACAGTAAATACACACTGTGTTATGTGCTTTAAATCATTTTCAAACCAGCTACATACAGCCTGGTTCATACCAATTGATGAAAGCCTCTGAACAAGTAATGAGTGTGTCGAAGGCTTTAGATATGTCAATACTGTCACGGTTTCGGCCGAGGCTGCTCCTCCTCCTTGTTCGGGCAGGCTTCGGCGGTCGTCGTCTCCGGAGTACTAGCTGCCACCGTTCAATGTTTCATGTTCGTTTGGTTTTGTCTGTTTGTAACACCTGTCCCTTGTTAGTGTTTGATTGTGTTCCCTATTTAGTTTCGTTATTTTGGGTCAGGTGTTATGTGTGATTGTTTTTGTCAGCTGTTCGTGTTCTTGGTATTTTGACTCTCTTCCTGTGTATTTCGAGAGTCCGCACTGCGTGCGCTTTTTCCTTGTTTTACGCACTGTGTTGTGTGCGTATTTGTCGTTCTCGCCTCCCAGTTGGGTTGGCTATTTTCTCCTGTTTGGAGTTGTTTTGCACCACTAAAGACTGTTGACGTACTCTTGTGTGCCTGCGCTTGATTCCCTACACCACATCCACACTCAGCGTTCGTGACAAATACAAAAGGCTGCGCAGTGTTTCTTCTTATCACAACAATTAAGAACATAATTTAAAACCAAAGAAGTAGCAGAAATGGTGCTATGACCTGGTATGAAACCTGACTGGTATAGATTTAGAATATATTTCATAGTTAAAAATGATCTAAGTTGAGTATAAATTGTAGAATTTTTGCTAGGCAAAATAGTTTGGAAACGGGGCGATAATTATTTCGATCACACAGGTCACCATCTTTGTGAAGGGGGAGTAAATGGGCCACTTTCCAGACCCTGGGGATGGTACCCATGTTCAAGATTCTGCAATCAGAGGAGCAGAAAGCTGCAGCAAGAAAGGATAAAGCAAATAAGCCGAAGTGGATTTTCTTTTACATCAATCTTGTGCGTCTAGCATATCACAAGTACAAAGCTGGTGAAATGAAAAAGATTCCCTACAAGTTGACGGAACTTCCATCGAGCCAATTAAAGGCTGGGAGAGGGGCAGGCAGTCGACTGGCTGACCAGAGTCAATTAAACCACAATTTGTTCAAATAAAAAGTGATTAAAAGCATAAGTTATCTAATTTCTCTCAGTAATGATGCCAGAGTCACAACTTGCTTAGGCAGGGAAGGAGAGGAATTTCCACGCTTCAGCGCATTAACTGTGTTAAAAATGTTGACGGATCTATTTCTGTATTGACTGAAAAGCTACCAATCAGCTACAGTCAGTTTTTCTAACCTTGGCCCAGGCTTGATTTCTCATCATAAGAAGATCTGAAACTTATATAGAGAACCAAGGATTTGTTCTATTTTTTACTCTAAGGCATTTAAAGGAGCATGTTTGTCTGCCAGATAGATAAAAATAGATTAGAACAATTAGAGGAAAAGTCAGAGTAATACAGTGGGGAAAAAAAGTATTTAGTCAGCCACCAATTGTGCAAGTTCTCCCACTTAAAAAAATGAGAGAGGCCTGTAATTTTCATCATAGGTACACGTCAACTATGACAGACAAAATGAGGAAAAAAAATCCAGAAAATCACATTGTAGGATTTTTAATGAATTTATTGGCATATGATGGTGGAAAATAAGTATTTGGTCAATAACAAAAGTTTCTCAATACTTTGTTATATACCCTTTGTTGGCAATGACACAGGTCAAACGTTTTCTGTAAGTCTTCACAAGGTTTTCACACACTGTTGCTAGTATTTTGGCCCATTCCTCCATGCAGATCTCCTCTAGAGCAGTGATGTTTTGGGGCTGTCGCTGGGCAACACAGACTTTCAACTCCCTCCAAAGATTTTCTATGGGGTTGAGATCTGGAGACTGGCTAGGCCACTCCAGGACCTTGAAATGCTTCTTACGAAGCCACTCCTTCGTTGCCCGGGCGGTGTGTTTGGGATCATTGTCATGCTGAAAGACCCAGCCACGTTTCATCTTCAATGCCCTTGCTGATGGAAGGAGGGTTTTACTCATAATCTCACGATATATGGCCCCATTCATTCTTTCTTTTACACGGATCAGTCGTCCTGGTCCCTTTGCAGAAAAACAGCCCCAAAGCATGATGTTTCCAACCCCATGCTTCACAGTAGGTATGGTGTTCTTTGGATGCAACTCAGCATTCTTTGTCCTCCAAACACGATGAGTTGAGGTTTCATCTGACCATATGACATTCTCCCAATCCTCTTCTGGATCATCCAAATGCACTCTAGCAAACTTCAGACGGGCCTGGACATTTACTGGCTTAAGCAGGGGGACACGTCTGGCACTGCAGGATTTGAGTCCATGGCGGCGTAGTGTGTTACTGATGGTAGGCTTTGTTACTTTGGTCCCAGCTCTCTGCAGGTCATTCACTAGGTCCCCCCATGTGGTTCTGGTAATTTTGCTCACCGTTCTTGTGATAATTTTGACCCCACGGGGTGAGATCTTGCGTGGAGCCCCAGATCGAGGGAGATTATCAGTGGTCTTGTATGTCTTCCATTTCCTAATAATTGCTCCAACAGTTGATTTCTTCAAACCAAGCTGCTTACCTATTGCAGATTCAGTCTTCCCAGCCTGGTGCAGGTCTACAATTTTGTTTCTGGTGTCCTTTGACAGCTCTTTGGTCTTGGCCATAGTGGAGTTTGGAGTGTGACTGTTTGAGGTTGTGGACAGGTGTCTTTTATACTGATAACAAGTTCAAACAGGTGCCATTAATACAGGTAACGAGTGGAGGACAGAGGAGCCTCTTAAAGAAGAAGTTACAGGTCTGTGAGAGCCAGAAATCTTGCTTGTTTGTAGGTGACCAAATACTTATTTTCCACCATAATTTGCAAATAAATTCATAAAAAATCCTACAATGTGATTTTCTGGATTTTCTTTTCTCAGTTTGTCTGTCATAGTTGACGTGTACCTATGATGAAAATTACAGGCCTCTCTCATCTTTTTAAGTGGGAGAACTTGCACAATTGGTGGCTGACTAAATACTTTTTTCCCCCCACTGTATACTTGGATGTGTAGTGTTAGCATTTGTTACTGGATTGTCATGCTTAAGTTTACTAATCTTGCCAATGAAAAAATCATTAAAGTACTTGGCAATATCAATTGGTTTTGTGAAGAATGAGCCATCTGATTCAATGAATTGTGGAGCTGAGTTTGCCTTTTTGCCCAAAATCTCATTTAAGGTGCGCCAAAGCTTTTTACTCATTTATGTGATTTGTCTTTGTTTTATAGCGTAGTTTCTTCTTCTTTTAATTTAGTTTAGTCACATGATTTGTCAATTTGCAATAAGTTTTCCAATTGGTTGTGCAGCCAGACTTATTTGCCATTCCTTTTGCCTCATCCCTCTCAACCATACAAGTTTTCAATTCCTCATCAATCCACAGGGATTTAACAGTTTTTACAGTCATTTTCTTAATGGGTGCATGCTTATTAGTAACTGGAATAAGCAATTTCATAAATATGTCAAGTAGAGTGTCTGTTTGCTCCTCATTACACACCACGGACCAACAAATATTATTTACATCAACAAAATAGGAATCACTACAGAAGTTATTGTATGACCACTTATACACTATATTAGGCCCAGCCTTTGGAACTTTGATTTTCCAAGATATGGCTACTATATAGCGATCACTACATCCGATGGATCTGGATACTGCTTTCAAGCTAATTTCTGCAGCATTAGTAAAGATGTAATCAATAGATGTTGATGATTTCATTCCTGTGCTGTTTGTAACTACCCTGGTAGGTTGACTGACAACTTGAACCAGGTTGCAGGCACTGGTTACAGTTTGAAGCTTTGTCTTGAGTGGGCAGCTTGATGAAAGCAGTCAATATTTAAATCACCCAGAAAATATACCTCTCTGTTGATATCACATACATTATCAAGCATTTCACACATGCTCCTCTTGCTGTGCTCCTTCGACTCCGCTATCAGATGGGGGAGCTCCGGGCAACACCGGCCAGTAGGATAATGACAAATGACAAGGCGGAGATGCATCCAACAAGCGCGAACGCCGTCCAGCCACCGGTGTAGAAAATGTAAACATTCCACTCTGTGTTTTCCCCAGTTTCTTACATAGGCTGGCGACCTGCATGATCAAGGAAGCCACCTCAAGCCTATAATCCTCAGCAAGCAAACAATTGCCGCATTGGAACTCTGAGTGATCCGGTTTTTCCCGAAACAAAGTGTAGTTGATATAGCTACTACAGTGCTGGAACCTTTCATTTATTTCTCCATACAAAGATAGCTCCATTGCAAAACTAATCTGGTACCAACTTCGTTAGCTTGATCCAAGATGGCGTAGCAGTGCGGTCGTGTTTTCTTTAGTGTCCTTGTGTAAATAACCTGTTTTTAGTTTTTTGTCTATTTTGTATATATTTCTCAATTTTACTTTTCATTCTTTAAGTAAATACACTTTCCTGCAACCAGCCTCACCCAACGTGGAAAGGATTCTATTATTTCTTTATAACTTTTATCAAGAACCTTAAGCTGAAACTAGTCTAGCTGCAACCGAATGGCTGTGGGAGCCAGCTAGCTAGCTACTTGCTATTAGCCACCGTTAGCGTCTTCACCATTGTCCGTGGCCAGCACTACCCACCAGCCAGCTCTAACTCTAGCCTGGACAATTTGTCGGCCAGTCTGCACAGCGTGCTATTGACCCAGAGCATATCGGATTTTCTGCCGGAATCACTGGACCCTAGTGCCGGATCATCGCAACCAGCTAGCTGCAACCAAATGGCTGTTGTCATTGGCTAATTAACATTGCCCCTTAGCAAGCACCAGTTAGCCTTGAGCTAGCCTCGAGCCAGGCCCATCTCCCGGGTATCTACCTCTCTGTCAACCAGACGGGACCTCCTAGTGTTGACACGGAGCCCCGCCGATCCAACACGACTGGTCTGACGACGAAATCATCTGATGTGGTTTCGACGTCGACCACGGAGATCCATCTGCTAGCCCCGGCCCGCTAGCACACGCAAGCCGGGCCTCTTGCTCGCCAGTGCTGTAGCAGCCCCTGAACTACCTCCAAACTCTCCTATTGCTGTTCACCGGACCTTATGATAACTCAGCATTACAGCTGATGCCTGCTGGACCATACCTTTATATGGTACCGCATCCTGTTTATGTTTAGCCTCAGCCCAAACTTTGTCGCCATGACCAGCTGTTGTCTTAGCTCTCTCGAATAACACCTGTGATTGCTTTATGCCTCTCTCCCATGTCAATATGCCTTGCTTATTGCTGTTTAGGTTATTTCTTATTGTACTATTTCACTGTAAAGCCCCCAGCACAGCTCAACGTGCCTTAGACAGCTCCTTTGTCCCACCCCCCATACACGTGGAGACCGACTCAATCGGTGCCTCCAGTGATCGGTACCTCTCTTTCATCGTTACCCAACGCTTAGGTTTACCTCCACTGTACTCATATCCTTCCATATCCTTATCTGTACATAATGCCTTGAATCTATTCCACAATGCCCGGAAATCTGCCCCTTTTTTTCTCTGTACCAAACGCACTAGAAGACCAGTTCTTAAAGCCTTTAGCCGTATCCTTATTCTACTCCTCCACTGTTCCTCTGGTGATGTAGAGGTTAACCCAGGTCCTGTAGCCCCCAGTAACACTCCTACTCATCAGGCGTTATCATTTGTTGACTTCTGTAACCGTAAAAGCCTTGGTTTCTTGCATGTTAATATCAGAAGCCTCCTCCCTAAGTTTGAGTTATTCACTGCGTTAGCACACTCCGCCAACCCTGATGTTCTAGCAGTGTCTGAATCCTCCCAACTGGAGAGCACCTCCTCCCAACTGCCCACTGCACTGAGGCTTGGAAACACTGTCACCACCGATAAATCTACAATAATCGAGAATTTCAACAAGCATTTTGCTATGGCTGGCCATGCTTTCCACCTGGCTACCACTACCCCGACCAGCAGCTCTGCACCCTCCGCTGTAACTTGCCCATGCCCTCCACGCTTCTCCTTTACACAAATTCAGACAGCTGATGTTCTGAAAGAGCTGAAAAATCTGGACCCTTACAAATCAGCTGGGCTAGACAATCTGGACCCTTTCTTTCTCAAATTAGCCTCCGAAATTGTTACAACCCCTATTACTAGCCTGTTCAACCTCTCTTTCGTAACGTCTGAGATCCCCAAAGATTGGAAACCTGCCGCGGTCATCCCCCTCTTCAAAGGGGGTGACACTCTAGATCCAAACTGTTACAGACCTATATCCATCCTGCCCTGCCTTTCGAAAGTATTTGAAAGCCAAGTTAACAAACAGATCACCGACCATTTCGAATCCCACCGTACCTTCTCCGCTATGCAATCTGGTTTCCGAGCTGGTCATGGGTGCACCTCAGCCACGCTCAAGGTCCTAAACGACATTATAACCGCGATCGATAAAGACAGTACTGTGCAGCCGTCTTTATCAACCTGGCCAAGGCTTTCGTCTCTGTCAACCATCGCATTCTTATTGGCAGACTAAATAGCCTTGGTTTCTCTAATGACTGCCTCGCCTGGTTCACCAACTACTTCTCAGATAGAGTTAAATGTATCAAATCGGAAGGCCTGTTGTCTGGACCTCTGGCCGTCTCTATGGGGGTGCCACAGGGTTCAATTCTCGGCCCGACTCTATTCTCTGTGTATATCAATGATGTCGCTCTTGCTGCTGGAGACGCTCGGATCCACTTCTATGCGGACGACACCATTTTGTATACATCTGGCCCTTCATTGGACACTGTGTTAACAAACCTCCAGACGAGCTTCAACGCCATACAACACTCCTTCCGTAGCCTCCAACTGCTCTTAAACACTAGTAAAACTAAATGCATGCTCTTCAATCGAACGCTGCTTGCACCCGCCCACCCGACTAGAATCACTACTCTCGGCGGGTCTGACCTAGAGTATGTGGACAACTACAAATATCTAGGTGTCTGGTTAGACTGTAAACTCTCCTTCCAGACTCACATTAAGCATCTCCAATCAAAAGTTAAATCTAGAATCGGCTTCCTATTTCGCAACAAAGCCTCCTTCACTCATGCTACCAACAATGCCCTCGTAAAACTGACTATCCTACCGATCCTTGACTTCGGCGATGTCATTTACAAAATAGCCTCCAACACTCTACTCAGCAAATTGGATGTAGTCTATCACAGTGCCATCCGTTTTGTCACCAAAGCCCCATATACTACCCACCACTGTGACCTGTACACTCTTGTTGTCTGGCCCTTACTATATATTCGTCTCCAAACCCACTGGCTCCAGGTCATCTATAAATCACTGCTAGGCAAATCCCTGTCTTATCTTAGCTCACTGGTCACCATAGCAACACCCACCCGTAGTCTGCGCTCCAGCAGGTATATCTCACTGGTCATCCCCAAAGCCAACACCTCCTTTGGCCGCCATTCCTTCCAGTTCTCTGCTGCCAATGACTGGAACAAACTGCAAAAATCTCTGAAGCTGGAGACTCCTATCTCCCTCACTAACTTTAAGCGTCAGTTGTCAGAGCAGCTTACCGATCACTGCACCTGCACACAGCCATTCTGAAATTAGCCCATCCAACTACCTCATCCCCATATTGTTATTTATTTTGCTAATTTGCACCCCAGTATCTCTATTTGCACATCATCTTTTGCACATCTATCATTCCAGTGTTAATATGAAATTGTAACTATTTTGCACTATGGCCTATTTATTGCCTTACCGCCATAATTTACTACATTCGCACACACTGTATATATATTTTCTGTTGTATTTTTTACTTTATGTTTTGTTTACCCCATATGTAACTCTGTGTTGTTGTTTTTATCGCACTTCTTTGCTTTATCTTGGCCAGGTCACAGTTGTAAATGAGAACTTGTTCTCAACTGGCTTACCTGGTTAAATAAAGGTGAAATAAAAAAAATTTAACAAATAAAAATGGCTAGCAGCTTAGCGTCCTGAAGATGGATCAACAACATTGTAGTTACTCAACAATACTAACCTAATTGACAGAGTGAAAAGAAGTAAACTTGTACAGAATGAAAATATTCCAAAACATGCATCCTGTTTTGCAACAAGACACTAAAGTAATGCTACAAAAATATGTGGTAAAGCAATTAACTTTTTGTCCTGAATACAAAGTGTTATGTTTGGGGCAAATCCAATACAACACATTATTGAGTACTACTCTCCATATTTTCAAGCATAGTGGTGGCTGCATCATGTTATAGGTTTGCTTGCAATTTTTAAGGACTGGGGAGTTTATCAGGATAAAAAAAGTAATTCAATGGAGCTAAGCACAGGCAAAATCCTAGAGGAAAACCTGATTGTCTGCTTTCCACCAGACACTGGGAGAGTATTTCACTTTTCAGCAGGACAATAATCTAAAACACAAGGCCACATCTACACTGGTTGCTTACTAAGAAAACAGTGAATTTTCCTCAGTGGCAGTCGATGGCAAGACCTGAAAATGGTTGTCTAGCAATGATCAACAACAAATTAGACAGAGCTTGAAGGTGTGGAAAGCTCTAAAGAGACTTACCGAGAAAGTCTCACAGCTGTAATCACTTCCAAAGGTACTTCTACAAAGTATTGACTCAGTGGTGTGAATACTTAAGTAAATGAGATATTTCTGTATTTCTTTTAAAATACATTTGGAAAAAATTATAAAAACATGTTTCCACTTTGTCATTATGGGGTATTGTGTGTAGATGGGTGACAAATAAAATTATATTGAATCAATTTTGAATTCAGGCTGTAACACAACAAAATGTGGAATAAGTCAAGGGGTAGGAATACTTTCTGAAGGTACTGCAGTTGATGTTGTTGACCTGAAGTCATGGTGATTAGAATAAAAAATTAAAATAAAAAAAATGTCCCAACTTCCTTTGGTGTGGTGGGCGTCACTGAGAGGGTAGAGAGAGAGAGAGAGAGAGAGAGAGAGAGAGAGAGAGAGAGAGAGAGAGAGAGAGAGAGAGAGAGAGAGAGAGAGAGAGAGAGAGAGAGAGAGAGAGAGAGAGAGAGAGAGAGAGAGAGAGAGAGAGAGAGAGAGAGAGAGAGAGAGAGAGAGAGAGAGAGAGAGAGAGAGAGAGAGAGAGAGAGAGAGAGAGAGAGAGAGAGAGAGAGAGAGAGAGAGAGAGAGAGAGAGAGAGAGAGAGAGAGAGAGAGAGAGAGAATATTTGGAATCAAGGACTGATCACCCCAATCCACAAAAGTGGACACAAATTTGACCCCAATAACTAGCATAGGATATTCGTCAACAGCAACCTTGGGAAAATCTTCTGCATTATCATTAACAGCAGACTCGTACATTTCCTCAGTGAAAACAATGTCCTAAGCAAATGTCAAATTGGCTTTTTACATAATTACCGTACGACAGCCCACGTATTCACTCTGCACACTCTAATTGACAAACAAACAAAACAAAACAAAGGCAAAGTCTTCTCATGCTTTGTTGGTTTCAGAAAAGCTTTTGACTCAATTTGGCATGAGGGTCTGCTATACAAATTGATGGAAAGTGGTGTTGGGGGAAAAACATACGACATTATATAATCCATGTACACAAACAACAAGTGTGCGGTTAAAATTGGCAAAAAACACACACATTTCTTTCCACAGGGCCATGGAGTGAGACAGGGATGCAGCTTAAGCCCCACCCTCTTCAACATTTATATCAACAAATTTGTGAGGGTACTAGAACAGTCTGCAGCACCCAGCCTCACCCTACTAGAATCTGAAGTCAAATGTCTACTGTTTGCTGATGATCTGGTGCTTCTGTCCCCAACCAAGGAGGGCCTACAGCAGCACCTAGCTCTTCTGCACAGATTCTGTCAGACCTGGGCCCTGACAGTAAATCTCAGTAAGACAAAAATAATGGTGTTCCAAAAAAGGTCCAGTTGCCAGGACCACAAATACAAATTCCATCTAGACACCGTTGCCCTAGAGCACACAAATAACTAAACATACCTCGGCCTGAAGATCAGCGCCACAGGTAACTTCCACAAAGCTGTAAACGATCTGAGAGACAAGGTAAGAAGGGCCTTCTATGCCATTAAAAGGAACATAATATTCAACATACCAATTAGGATCTGGCTAAAAATACTTGAATCAGTTATAGAACCCATTGACCTTTATGGTTGTGAGGTCTGGTGTCCGCTCACCAACCAAGAATTCACAAAATGGGACAAACCCCAAATTGAGACTCTGCATGCAGAATTCTGCAAAAATATCCTCAGTGTACAACGTAAAACACCAAATAATGCATGCAGAGTAGAATTAGGCCGATACCCGCTAATTATCAAAATCCAGAAAAGAGCCATTAAATTCTACAACCACCTAAAAGGAAGCGATTCCCAAACCTTCCATAACAAAGCCATCACCTACAGAGAGATGAACCAGGAGAAGAGTCCCCTAAACAATCTGGTCCTGGGGCTCTGTTCACAAACACAAACAGACCCCACAGAGGCCCAGGTTAGCAACACAATTAGATCCTACCAAAACATGAGAAAACAAAAAGAAAATTACTTGACACATTGGAAAGAATTTACAAAGAAACAAAGCAAACTAGAATGCTATTTGGCCCAAACAGAGAGTACACAGGGGCAGAATATCTGACCACTGTGACTGACCCAAAATTAAGGAAATCTTTGACTTTGTACAGACTCAGTGAGCATAGCCTTGCTATTGAGAAAGGCCGCCGTAGGCAGACCTGGCTCTCAAGACAAGACAGGCCATATGCACACTGCCCACAAAATGAGGTGGAAACTGAGCTGCACTTCCTAACTTCCTGACAGATGTATGACCATATTAGAGACACATACTTCCCTCAGATTAAACAGACCCACAAAGAATTTGAAAACAAATCCAATTTGGATAAACTCCCATATATATTGGGTGAAATACCAGTGTGCAATCACAGCAGCAAGATTTGTGAGCTGTTGCCAAAAGAAAATGGCAACCAGTGAAGAACAAACAACATTGTAAATACAACCTATGTTTATGTTTATTTATTTTACTTTTTGTACTTTAAGTATTTGTACATCATTATAACAATGTATATAAATATTTGACATTTCAAATGTCTTTATTCTTTTGGAACTTTTGTGAGTGTAATGTTTACTGTTAATGTTTTATTGTTTATTTCACTTTTGTTTATTATCTATTTCACTTGCTTTGGCAATGTAAACATATGTTTCCCATGCCAATAAAGCCCTTAAATTGAATTGAAATTGAAATAGAGAGGGAGTGAGAGGGTGGGCAGAGAGAGAGGTAGAGAGAATGAGAGTGAGCGTGAGGGGGGGCACAGACAGTGAGCAAGAGAGAGGAGAGAATTATCCAGGTGAGAGAGTGTGCCCCTCTCCAGCATGGCCAGTGAGTCGATTGATATCTGAAACCCAATGAGCCGATCACCTCCTGCATCTCTCCTGCAGTGAGACTGGAGGATGGAATTCTGGGAGAGAGGGTTATTGAAGGTCATCACCGTGCCAAAAGGCTGCGTAGGCCGTGGAATAATTTCCTTAGGATGTGTGAAAATCAATATGTTCATACAGAGGTGTGGTGTCAGTGGCCCTGTCTGAGACTGGGGCTGGACTGTTACAAACACTGCAGTATTGCAGCATACAGACAGACCCACTGTCAGAGATACAGGGCTGTATGTATGAACGGTCTCAGACTAGGAGTGCTGTCCTTATTTATCTTATTAATTGTGATCTGATCTCAAAGCAGCACTCCCTATTCTAAGACTCTTGATGCATACAGATTATTGACTGTGTTCCTAAATCCTATCAGAGATCATGCTCATTTTGTTGCTGTCAGAAGAAAAACTGGTATCTCAAAATATTTTACTTTTCAGGAAATAAGAAAAACACAACCCCATTTCAACTTTGATGATCAGAAAACGTCTGAATATTTCTTGAATACATTATATTGGTCCTAGACTCATGAAAGTTTGGAGTATAAAAGGCATGTTCACACATTGCACCTTAGCCCAGGGCTAAGAGCCTCCTTAGCCCTGGGCTAAGGGAGATTTAACCTGGGGCTAAGCGAGTGTTCAAACTTGCAGATTCTAAAGTGGGCTAGCACCAGCGAAATAGCTGGCCCTGCTCCGGAACAGGGTTAGCGCCGACTTTTCGGGGGTTAGCCCCAGAAGCACAGTGCCAAAATAGCCAGTGTGAAACAGGGTCAAGAACAATGCCTAGAATTTTCACTGTCCAATCACAGAAGCTGAACTGTAACTTAATTTACATTTTAGTCATTTAGCAGACACTCTTTTCCAGAGCGAGTGAGTGCATAAATTTTTCATACTGGCCCCCCGTGGGAATCGAACCCACAACCCTGACGTTGCAAGCGCCATGCTCTACCAATTGAGCTACAGGAGGCCTCGTGATGCCTATAACGCCCGTAATGCGTTCTGCACTTTATTTTTATAAGTAAATTCATAGTATTTCATCCTTCCATCTGAAGACAAAAAACAAAATACTTTAATCTGTGCAAAAACATTGGTTGCTATGCCTAACAAAAATGGTTGCTATGCAGGCTGGCCAAAGTCTTCTCACTTAACCAACTAAAGAGATAGAATGTTTACTGCATGTTGCAATTGTCCGGTAGCCCAGGGCTTTGGAATACAAGTGTGAATCCTTAGCCAGGGCTAAAACTTAGCCCAGGGTTATCAAATGCTTGTGTGAACACAGGTTAAGCTAGCCTGGGCCAGTCTAGCCTGGGGCCAAGATAACCTGGAGCTAAGAACAATACAGTGTGAAAAGGCCTAAAGAGGATTTAGCCCATCACTATCAGTTCCTGTAAAAATAAAATCAGCTAAAATGGAGTAAGCGTTTCTATCTAGTAGCCCAGACTACACAATGGACAATCTGAGGAGTAAGGTTGTAGTGTTAGCATTACACAAGGGCTGTCAAGAAACAAGCTAACTGGGGATAGTTAGATAGCTAGCTAGTAGTGATAGCAATAAGGGCTGTGAACCACCAAGCCACAGATAGAACAAATTGCCAGATGATTCACTATATGTATAAATCTGAAGCATCCGGTTGGCATTTCCATTCACCACCAAATATGGTGATGAGAGGAAGCCCAGTGGCCGGCAGTGGGAGAATATGGAACGAGAAGGATTTTGGCCGACATTCTGCAAATTTTCTCATCGATGAAACATTGATCTTAATGCAGTTTTCTGTTCCCAAAACTAAAATCTGTTACGAGCAGAGTGGATGAAGTTTTGTTGAATTTACCCTTTGCCAAAGTTTTAAAAAATGGTGTTGTTTAGAAGAATTACAAGGGCAAATTGAGTTATAGCACACATGCACTTTAAAGAGTAGGCGTTCCTTAACGGAAAAATGCAAATACATGCTCGAAGGCGCCTATAGGATCTCGCTAGCTCGTGCTTGGATTTGCCCACCTTTTTGCTTGTTCTGCCCACTATGATTAATTTGTTCTTGTGTTAGATATAAAAATATTTGACCAAGCTAACTGGCTTTAGCTAGCTTGAAGTGATAGCATTAAGGGCTGTCAATCACCAAGCTAACTGGCTAGTTAGCTAGCTAGCAGTGCTAGCATTTTGCAAGGGCTGTAAAGCACCTAGCTAACTGACTTTACCTAGCTAGTAGTGCTAGTATTACACAAGGGCTGTCAAGAACCAAGCTAACTGGTGCAAGTTAGTTAGCTAGCTAGTAGTGATAGCATGGAGGGCTGTCAACCACCAAGCTAACTAGCTAGTTAGCTAGTTAGCAGTGCTAGCATTTCACAAGGGCTGTAAAGCACCAAGCTAACTGGTTAGTTACCAAGCACCAAGCTAATTGTCTAGTTAGCCAGCAAACCATCCTTCATGTTGGCTCCAAACGTAATTCTTGTTGGTATACCCTGGCACCCAGTGGAGTTGAAAATCGCTGTCTGTCTGGTTGTCCCGATACAAATTAGTAACCTGGTGTTTTTGTTGTCATTCTTTCAATTCATAGTGAATAGATGATATGGACAGACATATGAATTGATACAATATAATTTGTTTATTTGGATCAATCACTTGGTTTGATTTGACTTTGCAATGGTCAGCACCGATAGGACGCATTGGGAGAGAGTAGCTACATTTTGTACCGTCAGAGAAGACATATTTAGACCTAGGTCTCTGCGTCACATACTGTACACCTAATATAACATTGCGTTACTGCGATTGGGTTTGGGACCCTATGGACAAAAGGTTCAAATCGTCTTACCCGGAACACGTCTTAACACTTGTAATTATCATTTTTCACTTGCTTTTTTCTGTAACGCTTGTCATGATCCGGTCTGTTGCATGTAGATCTCAGGAAATTGTTCACGACCTATTGATATTTTATGGCCCGAATGTCTGCCGAATATCGAAACTCAAGCCAATTTTACCATGGTTTTTCAACCCCCCAAAAAATTCTGACGTTTTTATCTGCTCTACCACGCACCTGTCGGTTAAGGTTGAACGCCTCCTCTCCTACAGTCCCTCTCTCAGCACATATCCAAGCTGCAGGCTAAGGTTAAGACTAGACGTGGTTTCCTCTATCGTAAACGCTCCTCTTTCACCCTAGCTGACAAACGAACCCTGATTCAGATGACCATCCTACCCATGCTAGATTACGGAGTCGTAGTTTATAGATCGGCAGGTATGGGTGCTCTCGAGCGGCTAGATGTTCTTTATCATTTGGCCATCACATTTGCTACCAATGCTCCTTATAGGACACATCACAGCACTCTATACTCCTCTGTAAACTGGTCATCTCTGTACACCCATCACTCCTCCGTATCTGAGATACCTACTGCAACCCTCATCCTCCACATACAACACCCGTTCTGCCAGTCACATTCTGTTAAAGGTCCCCAAAGCACACACATCCCTGGGACGCACCTTTTTTCAGTTCGCAGCAGCTAGCAACTGTAACGAGCTGCAAAAAACATTAAAACTGGACAGTTTTTTCTCCATCTCTTCATTCAAAGACTCAATCATGGACACTCTTACTGACACTTGTGGCTGCGTCGCGTGATGTATTGTTGTCTCTACCTTTTTGCCCTTTGTACCATGTTTAGTGCTGCTACCATGTGGTGCTGCTGCCAGGTTGTGTTGCTATCGTGTTGTTGTCATGTGTTGCTACCATGCTTGGTTGTCATGTGTTGCTGCCATGATGTGTTGTGGTCTCTCTTTATGTAGTGTTGTGGTGTCTCTCTTGTGATGTGAGTTTTGTCCTATATTTTTATTTTTAATACCAGCCACCGTCCCCGCAGGAAGCCTATTGCCTTTTGGTTGGCCGTCATTGAAAATAATAATTTGTTCTTAACTGACTTGCCTAGTTAAATGAAGGTTAAATAAATATATTAAAATACAAAAACACAGTAATGGGAAGCACAAATAAAATATCACAAATCACCCAGAAAAACTGTTACATTCCTCCACAAATAAGTCCAAGATCAATACTGTAAATTGCCCGAACGGCACCAGAACATCAAGATGAAATGTATTTGTTCCAGCAATACGGTGCATTAAAACTAAAAGCAGATTTACCTATCTCGGTGGAGTCCCCTAGGAACCTCAAGACTTAACCAATCCTCTGAACGGGTTAGGCAACTCAAGTGTCTATACTTCAACAGCAAAGTTAGACTGAAGTTTATGAAGGAGGGCCGTGTAAACAAAAAGGGAGTAATGTAGAGATCTACAGGTCTTTAGCGCAGTCCAGGCAACCTTTTGATACAGGATGCAGTGATGAGTATCAAAACTGTCACCTGTAACAAAACGAAGGGCACTATGGTCGATGACATCGAAAGGTTTAAGAGTAGTAGCAACTGCTCTAAGATAAATAAAATCACCATAATCAAGAACAGATAAAAAGGTTGACTGAATAATCTGCTTCCTACTGCTTAGAGGAAGGCACAATCTGTTTCTGTAGAAAAAGCCAAACTTTAAATCTTAGCTTCTTAACCAGCTCATCTGTATGTTTTTTAAATGTCAAATCCAGGGCCTCCCTAGTGCCGCAGCGGTCTAAGTGACTGCATCGCAGTGCTAGAGGTTTCACTACAGACCCGTGTTCGATCCCAGGCTGTGTCGCAGCCGGCCATGACCGGGAGACCTATGAGGCAGTGCAAAATTGGCTCAGCATCTTCCGGGTTAGGGGAGGTTTTGGCCGGCCGGGATGTCCTTGTCCCATCCTGCTCTAGCGGCTGTTGTGGAGGGCCGGGCGCATGCATGCTGCCTTCGGTTGCCAGTTGTACAGTGTTTCCTCCGACGTATTGGTGCGGCTGGCTTCCGGGTTAACTGAATAGTGTGTCAAGAAGCAGGGCTGTGTTTCGGAGGACGCTTGGCTCTCGACCTTCGCCTCTCCCAAGTCCGTACTGGAGTTGCAGCGATGGGACAAGACTGTAACTACCAATTGGATATCACAAAATTGGGGAGAAAACGGTGTCAAAAAAAATAAAAAAAGTCAAATCCATATAAATCCAAATGCCTAAGTATTTATATGTGGGAACATGTTCGATTGTAGAAACATCTAATAAGTGAACATGTAGTTCATCTGAAACATACAGTTGAAGTCGGAAGTTTACATAGACACAGTCATTAAAACTTGATTTTCAATCACTCCACACATTTCTTGTTAACAAACTATAGTTTTGGCAAGTCGGTTAGGACATCTACTTTGTGCATGACACAAGTAATTTTTCCAACAATTGTTTATTTACAGATTATTTCACTTATAATTCACAGTATCACAATTCTAGTGGGTCAGACGTTTACATACACTAAGTTGACTGTGCCTTTAAACAGCTTGGAAAAGTCCAGAAAATGATGTCATGGCTTTAGAAGCTTCTGATAGGCTCATTGACATCATTTGAGTCAATTGGAGGTGTACCTGTGGATGTATTTCAAGGCCTACCTTCAAACTCAGTGCCTCTTTGCTTGACATCATGGGAAAATCAAAGGAAATCAGCCAAGACCTCAGAAAAAAAATTGTAGACCTCCACAAGTCTGGTTCATCCTTGGGAGCAATTTCCAAACGCCTGAAGGTACCACGTTCATCTGTACAAACAATAGTATGCAAGTATAAACACCATGGGACCACACAGCCGTCATACCGCTCAGGAAGGAGAATCTCCTAGAGATGAACGTGCTTTGGTGCGAAAAGTGCAAATCAATCCCAGAACAACAGCAAAGGACCTTGAGAAGATGCTGGAGGAAACAGGTACAAAAGTATCTATATCCACAGTAAAACGAGTCCTATATCGACATAACCTGAAAGGCCGCTCAGCAAGGAAGAAGCCACTGCTCCAAAACCGCCATAAAAAAGCCGATTACGGTTTGCAACTGCACATGGGGACAAAGATCGTACTTTTTGGAGAAATGTCCTCTGGTCAATGTCCTCTGGTTACAAAAAAAATTCATCTGGTTACAATTAGGCTGGGAAATGAAAAATACTCTTGCTCAACAAATGTGTTTATTTGTCTTTTTTTTTAAGTCACTCTAAATAATTCTGAGGTAAGTTGATCTAATGTAGCTGTAGTCATTTTTTTCCCTTCATAGTTTGTTTGCCTAAGCATGACCATCATCCACATACCTTATTTTTACCAAACGTTGCTTTTTTGTGTCAGCAATTAGACATTGTTCTTAGGGGGACTAGTTACCCTATCCTAAAATGATTTTATACTAGGTTACATGTCGGTACCAACTTTCATTCGGAAATGATGACGTAATAATAATAAAAAAATAGCACTACACCGCTGGTTATAATAAATGTAAAGCAATTGCCATGTGTGGTCAACTGATAGGCCTAATTCCAGCATTGCTATGATTGGGACAGCGTCATTGCGCTGCTTTGAGCCAAGCATCAGAACTCATCTTGATAAATCAATCAATGTCAGATTTCTGGTTATAATTAGGCTGGGAAATGATAGCTAAGTTGAGGTGAGTGCTCATGATCATTAGTCTAGCAACTGAAAGCAATGCAGATCTTCTCTACACAATTAGACCTAGAGCCTATCTGATGACATTCCCTGATGTTTTCCTGAACTTTCCAATACTTTTCAGATGCATTTCAGTTACTTAGCCAACTGATGTGATTACACATTTTTACACTTTTCCCATAGGCTATTCAAGTCATTTGACATCTTTTCTTATTGGTTAAAAAGGTAATAAGGCCTACATACACTGCTCAAAAAATTAAAGGGAACACTTAAACAACACAATGGAACTCCAAGTCAATCACACTTCTGTGAAATCAAACTGTCCACTTAGGAAGCAACACTGATTGACAATAAATGTCACATGCTGTTGTGCAAATGGAATAGACAACAGGTGGAAATTATAGGCAATTAGCAAGACACCCCCAATAAAGGACTGGTTTGCAGGTGGTGACCACAGACCACTTCTCAGTTCCTATGCTTCCTGGCTGATGTTTTGGTCACTTTTGAATGGTGGCGGTGCTTTCACTCTAGTGGTAGCATGAGACGGAGTCTACAACCCACACAAGTGGCTCAGGTAGTGCAGCTCATCCAGGATGGCACATCAATGCGAGCTGTGGCAAGAAGGTTTGCTGTGTCTGTCAGCGTAGTGTCCAGAGCATGGATGCGCTACCAGGAGACAGGCCAGTACATCAGGAGACGTGGAGGAGGCCGTAGGAGGGCAACAACCAAGCAGCAGGACTGCTACCTCAGCCTTTGTGCAAGGAGGAGCAGGAGGAGAACTGCCAGAGCCCTTCAAAAATGACCTCCAGCAGGCCACAAATGTGCATGTGTCTGCTCAAACGGTCAGAAACAGACTCCATGAGGGTGGTATGAGGGCCCGACGTCCACAGGTGGGGGGTTGTGCTTACAGCCCAACACCGTGCAGGACGTTTGGCATTTGCCAGAGAACACCAAGATTGGCAAATTCGCCACTGGCGCCCTGTGCTCTTCACAGATGAAAGCAGGTTCACACTGAGCACGTGACAGACGTGACAGAGTCTGGAGACGCCGTGGAGAATGTTCTGCTGCCTGCAACATCCTCCAGCATGACCGGTTTGGCGGTGGGTCAGTCATGGTGTGGGGTGGCATTTCTTTGGGGGGCCGCACAGCCCTCCATGTGCTCGCCAGAGGTAGCCTGACTGCCATTAGGTACCGAGATGAGATCCTCAGACCCCTTGTGAGACCATATGCTGGTGCGGTTGGCCCTGGGTTCCTCCTAATGCAAGACAATGCTAGACCTCATGTGGCTGGAGTGTGTCAGCAGTTCCTGCAAGAGGAAGGCATTGATGCTATGGACTGGCCCGCCCGTTCCCCAGACCTGAATCCAATTGAGCACATCTGGGACTTCATGTCTCGCTCCATCCACCAACGCCACGTTGCACCACAGACTGTCCAGGAGTTGACGGATGCTTTAGTCCAGGTCTGGGAGGAGATCCCTCAGGAGACCATCCGCCACCTCATCAGGAGCATGCCCAGGTGTTGTAGGGAGGTCATACAGGCACGTGGAGGCCACACACACTACTGAGCCTCATTTTGACTTGTTTTAAGGACATTACATCAAAGTTGGATCAGCCTGTAGTGTGGTTTTCCACTTTAATTTTGAGGGTGACTCCAAATCCAGACCTCCATGGTTTGATAAATTTGATTTCCATTGATAATTTTTGTGTGATTTTGTTGTCAGCACATTCAACTATGTAAAGAAAAAAGTATTTAATAAGATTATTTCATTTATTCAGATCTAGGATGTGTTATTTTAGTGTTCCCTTTATTTTTTTGAGCAGTGTAGTTTCAATAACAATATAGCTGGAACCACTAGCCTATTGGCTTCAATGATTTACTGAATGTATTATCTTGTAATTGTATTCTAGGCTACTTGCTGATAGATTATTAAAAATATTATTGTAACAGTATGCCTACCTACACAATAATAACCTCATATGGGGTTACTGGCCACCGAGTGTTGATTATTTGGCCTTGGGGAGAGCACAGCCTATGGAAGAAAATGTAGCACCACAGGAAGGAGTGCTGGAAGTGCTGCATATAAATATGAATAGATTTGCCACATGTTATTATTATTATTACTCCTGTCTCTACAGAAATAAATGAAATCATTGAAAATACTACACCAGAGAGAATAAAATGTATTCTTTAAAAATATTGCTGTAGATTGTGTTTTGTCACATTACGAGCGCATAGACCTACAGTCGGGAATCCCGTAATTGGGAAGCCCGCTCTGTAAATATCAAACAGCTGAATGTTAAGTAGTAGCTGTCAATGTGGCTGTCAATGAACAGCAGCCAGCAGCCAGCAGCTAAAATGTATTTTGCAATATTTCAAAATACAATTGCGGGAAAAAACTGTTTGGATAAGTGAGTGCCACTGGAAAGTTGGTGGACTATAATTTCCTCCTCATATTATAGGCCTAAGATCTGTGTAGACACTCTTTTCATTGGCCTATGCTATTGGTTGCATTAAAGACATGGGTCATTCATTTTATACTTAGAAAACATATTCTTGTAATGTCTCCAGTGATGTAAAATAAGGTAGAAGTTCAGGAAATTATTTTAGAAAAGTACTTTTTTTTCTCGGACCAACAAACCCCTCAGCCCCTGACTAAGCCCCGACTGTTATGAAACTCTGGTGGCGGCCCTGTTGAGCACTAATAAGCAATTAGATCAATTGGATAGAAAAAGACAGAGTAGACAACCCACAGTGGAATCAATCTTGGTTGTTTTCACAGAGTCGGCTTTGGTTCTGGGAAAACACTGTGAGTGGACTCTACCTCCCTCTCTCCTAAGCCAATCAGTTGTTTTAGCTCATAAATGGAGTAGCAAAAAAAACAACACCAGAGTCTTGAGTGTGCTTGAGTAGAGTAGAGATTCCACTCATTAGTAACACTGCCTCTCATTAGCACAAATAACTCCCTATCTACCGTAGCACCATCTAAACACACATGCACACACTCATGCACACACACACACACACACTCCAGAGTCTCTGCAGCTTAGAGCAGGGCTAATTGCAGCATGGTAATAATGTGCTGTTTATGCAAGGTTGCAATTTCCACAACAAGCTGTGTGTGCGTGCATTCGTGCTTGCCTGCCTTCCGGCGTGGGTGCGTGCTTGAGTGTGCGTGTGTGTGTAGACAGTGAGTAAGTCATAGTTTGTTAAAGTGGTCTGTGTATCGATTCATCTCATTATCAACTTCACAAACATCCTCAGATTTATTTGCTCATAAAGAATCAGCAATGTCGTTAGACAAAATGTTCTGTACACTGTTTGGAACATTTCTGTGGAAGCTGAAAAAACTAAACTTATAGTATCCACTTTGCTCCAGTTTCACACACCCAAGCCTAGTGTTTTGAAGGGCTCACAAATATTTTGGCTCACCACAACACATCGTTGTACATATCCATTCAATCCTACTGCTTAGGTGGGGCCCTAATGCTCTCTTATGGCTTTTCAATCCGTCCTACAACAGCGTACATTTATGAAATGGGTTTGGATCATTATCAGAAGCGATGACTCTTCTCTCTCCCGCTCTCTTCCTCTTTCTCTCTCTTTTACTCTTCTTGTCTGCGCTCTCCCTTGTGATCCCTCAATAGTCACCACTCCTCTACCTCTTCTCTTTACCTTAAATAATAATAGTACAAACAACACAACAACAAAAAAACATGTGTGTTAGTGTGTCTGTGTGTGCATGTGTTTGTGTCCCCTCATAGTCCCCGCTGTTCCATGAAATGTTGTTCAATCTTTTTTTTAAAGGTAATTTGCTGTTTGCTTCAGTAAATGGAGTTGGAAGGGAGTTCCATGCGATCATGGCTCTGTATAATACTGTGCGTTGCCGTGAATTCGTTTTGGACTTGGGAACTGTGAAGAGACCCGTGGTGGCATGTCTTGTGGGGAATGTATGGGTGTCTGAGCTGAATGCTATTTGATTATGCAGACAATCAGGAATTTGATTACAGTAATACTTCTCATAAAAACTAGAAGAGAAGCAGTTATTTTTTGGAAAAGAAAGGTTGGAAAGCAAATGGATCCTGCTGAAAAGAGAAGACTAATCTTTCTGTAGGCTACCAAGTTATCAACTTCCAAATAGGACTATGAGTGAACAGCATTGTTTTACAAAGTAAGAGAGAGATAAGCTTTTGGCATGAGCACGTCGGCCATCACCGGTGAGTGAGAAGCACATCATTGGGTGAGTCAGTGAGACTGAAAAGCTTTTTTATGACCAACATTTCCTCCTCATATTGTACAAGATGTGTCTCCACACAGCTAGGCCTAGAATATTGATGAATTCAAGACAAGGTTGTTTTTATTGATCTCAGATTCTCAGTTTGTCAGTGTCAAAGTAGACTGTCATTTTGATCATTTGTGAGGTCTAAAAAAATATTTTGCTAATGTCTCCAGTCATCTAAAATGATGTAGAATTGCATGAAATGTGTTTATAAAATGCCACTTTTCTTTCCCCCATGTGTGCAACTTCTGCAAGCGCCTCTACTCTACTGCTCTATACCAGTATGCAAAAGCGATGATAATGCATGTAATGCTTTATTATAAAGGTTACTTATTTTTTCATGAGTTCCGGTACCTCAGAGCCCCCCCAGGTCACCCTTCTCTCGGGTGCACTTTTTGTTCCGGCATCTCCCAATTTACAAATTAAGCACTGCCTTCTCTGTATGAAAGTCAGTAGTTGGTCAAGCACAATTCTCTCCATCATTTTACTAAGAACAGGCAGCAAACTGATTGGGCGGCTGTTAGAGCCAGCAAAAGGTGCTTTACTGTTTTTAGGCAGTGAAATTACTTTAGCTTCCTTCCACGCCTGTTGACACACACATTTCGTTAGGCTTTGGTTAAAGTTATATCAAATAGGGGTGGAATACAGTCGGATACTGCTAGTATGAAAATGTATGCACTCACTAACTGTAAGTCGCTCTGGATAAGAGCGTCTGCTAAATGACTAAAATGTAAAATGTAAATGTAATGCTACCATTCTCAATAGTTTCCCATCAAGGTTGTCTATACCTGGTGGCTTATCATTATTGATGGATTACAATAGTTTTTCCAACTGTCCCACAGAACGAAAAACAAAATTCAGAACAGCAGTCATTGCCTTTCATTATTAGATATTTTATACAAAAATATGATGGTTCACTGTTCAATGTTGTCATTTCACTTCTGAGTTTTTCCACTTTACTAGTGAAATAATAATTGAAATGATTGCCAATATCCAAAGGATTTGTTCTAAATGTCTCATCAACTTCAACGAATGATGGAGATTAACTGGGTTTCCTGCCCATGATATCATTTAAAGCCCTCCAAGGTCTTTTCCCATTGTGTTTTATGTCATTTATCTTGATTTGTTAATGTAATTTCTTCTTATTTTTGTTAAATTTAGTCACAACATTTCTTAATTGACAGTATGTCAACTAAGCACTCTGACGTGTTTGCCACCTCTTTTGCATAATTTATTTTAAACCAATCATTTTTCAATGAATCTTCAATCCAGAGGGATCTAACAGTTCTCACAGTTAATTTCTTAACAGGTGCATGCTTGTCAACAATTGGCATGAATAATTTTAGAAATACTTCCAATGCTGCATCTGGATTCACATCTCCAACAAAAGAGTCCTTAGAAAACATTTTGTATGATCTCGCAGAAATAACTTTAGGCCCAGCCTTTGGAACTCTTTTCCTCTCCTTTTCCATCTTCTCAACGTTCACTGTCTCCCTTCCTCCCGTCTTCCCCTCTTCCTCTTCGCTTTGCCCTGCTCAACCGGAGGGCTCCCAGTTCGAATCGTAGGTCTGGTAGGAAAGATCTGTTGGGGTGTGAGCCGGCAACCGGAGCGTTGTTGGTATCAAATCCTATATGCCATTTCCTGCTGTGTTGCCATTAAGTAAGGCACTTAAACCCCTAAAACTGCTCCAGGGACCGTGTCCTCAACCTCTTTCTCTGTGTGTATTTGTATGGCTGGTTTGGATAAAATAAATGTTTTTGACAAATCTCAGTGTCTGTAACAATTTACAATAAAGTAATCTTCTTCCTATATTCTTCTCCCTCTGTAGGTACCACCCGGCAACCGAAGGAGGGAGAGGTGCCGGGGGTGGACTATAACTTTGTGAGCGCGGAGCGCTTTATGGAACTGGAGCAAAGTGGAGTCCTGCTAGAGAGTGGAACCTATGAAGGTAAGTTCACTGACCATGACACTGACCACAACACAACAGTGACCAAAACACTGACCACAATCCACTAGCATTGCTACATGCTCCATAACTGCTATCCCAAAGATTACTCTCAGTTGATGTCTTCACACAAGTATCAACACACACACCACCACATTGCCTCTCTTTTTTTTATTTGTATGTATTAAGGATCCCAAGGCAGCAGCTACTCTTCCTGGGGTCCAGCAACATTAAGGCAGTTATATACAATTTAAAATATTACATGACATTACATTTCATAACACTTTTCACAACACATTGTATTCCCTCAGGCCGCTACTCTACTATCACATATCTACAATACAAAATCCATGTGTACGTGTGTGTAGAGTGCGTCTCATCATGTGTATGTGTGTCTGTGCCTGTGTGTATGTCTCTTCTCATTATAATATAATATGCCATTTAGCAGACACTTTTATCCAAAGCGACTTACAGTCATGTGTGCATACATGTTTACGTATGGGTGGTCCTGGGGATCGAACCCACTACCCTGGCGGAACAAGCGCCATGCTCTACCAATTGAGCTACAGAGGACCACCCATGGTGGTGCTGGGATTGTGTTTGAACTTAAATCATTTCACTCAGACTGTGTGTGAGCTATGTGTTGGGTTTGATGCTATTCAAGGCTTTTCATCTGGCTTCAGACCCTGGCAGAGATCTACGGATGGATGATCTGCTGGTTCTATTACCCAGTATTTATTTTATTTTTCCTTTATTTAAGGTGGGAGTCACCATTCAGACCAGGGTCTCTTTCACAAGGGAGCCCTGCATATATAATTCATAAGACAAAATAAAAAATAGAATACAATATAAAACATGTAAAATACAGCACAAATATTCAAGAAAAACAATTACATTATTCAATAAGAAGGTCCCCAATTAGTATTTTAAATTGCCCGAGTGGGTTGGTTCCAGCAATGAGGTGTTTTAAAACTATAAACGGATTTACCTAGTTCGGTGGAGACCTGCAGAACCTCAAGAGAACCAACCTTGTGAACGGGTTTGGTATCTCTTGTTTTTATATTTTGACAGCGAAGGTAGGTAAGTTGGAAGCTTGTGTAGTAGAGCTTTGTAAACAAAAAGGGAATAATTAAGTGATCTATGGGACTTCAATGAGGAACAGCCAACCTTTTGATACAGGATGCAGTGATGAGTATTAAAACTGTCTCCTGTGATAAAGCGAAGGGCGCTATGGTAGATGGCATCCAAAGGTTTAAGAGTAGTGACTGCTGCATTCTGGTAAATGGTGTCACCATAGTCAAGAACTGGCAGGAAGGTTAACTGTACAATCTGCTTCCTGCTATTTAGGGAGAGGCAAGATCTATTTCTAAAAAAGGGGGCTGCACACAGTGCCTTCAAACCAGCGGCAAGTCCCATGTGTGCACAATATGAGACAACGTACACCTTTCAGGGACCGCACAATCAGGGGTTGGGCCCCTGGTGAGGCTCTGTCAATTCCCACATGAAACGCTGAAAGCCCCCGCACATTGACTCCGCACCGGTATCCCATGTATATAGCATCCCTACTGTTATTTTATTTTACTGCTGCTCTTTAGTTATTTGCTTTTTATTTTTACTTAAAAAAATGCATTGTTGGTTAAGGGCTTGTAAGTATTTTCACTGTAATGTCTACACCTGTTGTATTTGGCGCATGTGGCAAATTAAATTTGATTTGATTTGAAATAGTGGCCTTGTACACTTTTAACATGGAGAATGCCCGCCCCCGCTCGAAAAGCTCCTGTAGGAACATAAGGATGTCCCTCACAGAGCACTGAAAAGGAACAATTGCTTTATCTGGGCAACAGAGCTCAAACACTTGCCACTTATATGCATTTGTATTTATTAAGGAACCCCATTGCCAAGGCAGCAGTTACTCTTCCTGGCGTCCAGCAACATTAAGACAGTTATATACAGTACATAACATTACATTTCATAACACTTTTCACAACAAATTCAGTGTGTTCCCTCAGGCCACTACTCTAATATCACAAGTCAATTTGTACGTGTGTGTCGAGTGCATGTCTTATCATGTGTATGCGTGTCTGGGCCTGTATGTGTGTCTCTTCACAGTCCCCGTTGTTCCATGAGGTGTATTTTTATCAGTTTTTTAAATCTGATTCTACTGCTTGCAAAAATTAGCTGATGTGGATTAGAGTTCCATGTAGCCATGGCTCTATGTAGTACTGTACACCTCCCATAGTCTGTTCTTGACTTTGGGATCGTGAAGAGACCTTTGGTGGCATGTCTTCTAGGGTATTTATGGGTGTCCGAGCTGTGTCCTAGTAGTTTAAACAGACACCTTCTTACAAAAACAAGTGGTGTTGAAGTCAATCTCTCCTCCACTTTGAGCCATGACAGATTTACATGCATATTATTAATGTTAGCTCTCTGTGTACATTTAAGGGCCAGCCGTGCTGCCCTGTTCTGAGCCAATTGTAATTTTCCGAGGTCACTCTTTGTGGCACCTGACCACACGACAGAACATAGTCCAGGTGCAACAAAACTAGGGCCTGTAGGACCTGACTTATTGATAGTGTTATTAAAAAGGCAGAGCAGCGCTTTATTGTGGAAAAACTTCTCCCCGACTTAGCTTCTGTTGTATCAACATGTTTTGACCATGACAGTTTACAATCCAGGGTTACACCAAGCAGTTTAGTCACCTCAACTTGCTTAATTTCCACATAATTTATTACAATATTTAATTGAGGTTTACGGTTAGTGAATGCTTTGTCCCAAATATATTTAGGACTAACTTATTCCTTGCCACCCATTCTGAAACTAACTGCAGCTCTTTGTTAAGTGTTGCAGTGATTTCACGCGCTGTAGAAGCTGACGTGTATGGTGTCGAGTCATCCGCATACATAGACACACTGGTTTTACTCAAAGCTCTGTGTTCTGTTAGACAGGTAACTCTTTATCCACAATACAGCAGGGGGTGTAAAGCCATAACACATACAGTTGAAGTCGGAACTTAACATACACCTTAGCCAAATACATTTAAACTCAGTTTTTCACAATTCCTGACATTTAATCCTAGTAAAAATTCCCTGTTTTAGGTCATGTGAAAATGTGACATGTCAGAATAATAGTAGAGAGAATGATTTATTTCAGCTTTTGTTTATTTCATCACATTCCCAGTGAGTCAGAAATGTACATACACTCAATTAGTATTTAGTTGCAATGCCTTTAAATTGTTTTACTTGGGTCAAACGTTTCGGGTAGCCTTCCACAAGCTTCCTACAATATGTTGGGAGAATTTTGGCCCATTCCTCCTGACAGAGCTGGTGTAACTGAGTCAGGTTTGTAGGCCTCCTTGCTCGCACACGCTTTTTCAGTTCTGCCCACACATGTTTTATAGGATTGAGGTCAGGGCTTTGTGATGGCCACTCCAATACCTTGACTTTGTTGTCTTTAAGCCATTTTGCTACAACTTTGGAAGTATGCTTGGGGTCATTGTCCGTTCGGAAGACCCATTTGCGACCAAGCTTTAACTTCCTGACTGATGTTTTGAGATGTTGCTTCAATATATCCACATAATTTTCCTTCCTCATGATGCCATCTATTTTGTGAAGTGCACCAGTCCCTCCTGCAGCAAAGCACCCCCACAGCATGATGCTGCCACCCCCGTGCTTCACGGTTGGGATGATGTTCTTCGGCTTGCAAGCTTTCCCCTTTTTCCTCCAAACATAACGATGGTCATTATGGCCAAACAGTTCTATTTTTGTTTCATCAGACCAGAGGACATTTCTTCAAAAAGTACGATCTTTGTCCTCATGTGCAATTGCAAACCGTAGTCTGGCTTTCTTATGGCGGTTTTGGAGCATTAACTTCTTCCTTGCTGAGCGTCCTTTCAGGTTATGTCGATATAGGACTCGTTTTACTGTGGATATACAGTGAGGGAAAAAAGTATTTGATCCCCTGCTGATTTTGTACGTTTGCCCTCTGACAAAGACATGATCAGTCTATAATTTTAATGGTAGGTTTATTTGAACAGTGAGAGACGGAATAACAACAAGAAAATCCAGAAAAACGCATGTCAAAAATGTTATCAATTGATTTGCATTTTAATGAGGGAAATAAGTATTTGACCCCACTGCAAAACATGACTTAGTACTTGGTGGCAAAACCCTTGTTGGCAATCACAGAGGTCAGACGTTTCTTGTAGTTGGCCACCAGGTTTGCACACATCTCAGGAGGGATTTTGTTCCACTCCTCTTTTGCAGATCTTCTCCAAGTCATTAAGGTTTCGAGGCTGACGTTTGGCAACTCGAACCTTCAGCTCCCTCCACAGATTTTCTATGGGATTAAGGTCTGGAGACTGGCTAGGCCACTCCAGGACCTTAATGTGCTTCTTCTTGAGCCACTCCTTTGTTGCCTTGACCGTGTGTTTTGGTTCATTGTCATGCTGCAATACCCATCCACGACCCATTTTCAATGCCCTGGCTGAGGGAAGGAGGTTCTCACCCAAGATTTGACGGTACATGACCCCGTCCATCGTCCCTTTGATGTGGTGAAGTTGTCCTGTCCACTTAGCAGAAAAACACCCCCAAAGCATAATGTTTCCACCTCCATGTTTGACGGTGGGGATGGTGTTCTTGGGGTCATAGGCAGCATTCCTCCTCCTCCAAACACGGCGAGTTGAGTTGATGCCAAAGAGCTCGATTTTGTTCTCATCTGACCACAACACTTTAACCCAGTACTCCTCTGAATCATTCAGATGTTCATTGGCAAACTTCAGATGGCCCTGTATATGTGCTTTATTGAGCAGGGGGACCTTGCGGGCGCTGCAGGATTTCAGTCCTTCACGGCGTAGTGTGTTACCAATTGTTTTCTTGGTGACTATGGTCCCAGCTGCCTTGAGATCATTGACAAGATCTTCCCGTGTAGTTCTGGGCTGATTCCTCACCGTTCTCATGATCATTGCAACTCCACGAGGTGAGATCTTGCATGGAGCCCCAGGCCGAGGGAGATTGACAGTTCTTTTGTGTTTCTTCCATTTGCGAATAATCGCACCAACTGTTGTCACCTTCTCACCAAGCTGATTGGCGATTGTCTTGTAGCCCATTCCAGCCTTGTGTAGGTCTACAATCTTGTCCCTGACATCCTTGGAGAGCTCTTTGGTCTTGGCCATGGTGGAGAGTTTGGAACTGATTGATTGATTGCTTCTGTGGACAGGTAACAAACTGAGATTAGGAGCACTCCCTTTAGGAGTGTGCTCCTAATCTCAACTCGTTACCTGTATAAAAGACACCTGGGAGCCAGAAATCTTTCTGATTGAGAGGGGGTCAAATACTTATTTCCCTCATTAAAATGCAAATCAATTTATATAATTTATGACATGCGTTTTTCTGGATTTTGTTGTTGTCATTCTGTCCCTCACATTTCAAATAATTATAGACTGATAATTTCTTTGTCAGTGGGCAAACGTATAAAATCAGCAGGGGATCAAATACTTTTTTCCGTCACTGTAGGTACTTTTGTACCTGTTTCCTCCAGCATCTTCACAAGGTCCTTTGCTGTTGTTCTGGGATTGATTTGCACTTTTCGCACCAAAGTACGTTCAGAACCCGTCTCCTTCCTGAGCGGTATGACGGCAGCGTGGTCCCATGGTGTTTATACTTGCGTACTATTGTTTGTACAAATGAACGTGGTACCTTCAGGCGTTAGGCCATTGCTCCCATGGATGAACCAGACTTGTGGAGGTCTACAACTTTTTTCCTGAGGTCTTAGCTGATTTCTATTGATTTTCCCATGATGTCAAGCAAAGAGGCACTGAGTTTCAAGGTAGGCCTTGAAATACATCCACAGGTACATCTCCAATTGACTCAAATGATGTCAATTAGCCTATCAGAAGCTTCTTAAGCCATGACATCATTTTCTGGAATTTCCAAGCTGTTTATAGGCACAGTCAACTTAGTGTATGTAAACTTCTGACCCACTAGAATTGTGATACAGTAAAATAATCTGTAAAAAGTGACTTGTGTCATGCACAAAGTAGATGTCCTAACCGACTTGCCAAAACTATAGTTTGTTAACAAGAAATTTGTGGAGTGGTTGAACAACGAGTTTTAATGACTGCAAGTGTATGTAAACTTCCTACTTCAACTGTAGGTTTTTCTAGCAGCAGACTATGATCGATAATGTCAAACGCTGCACTGAATCTAACAAAACAGCTCCCACAATCATTTTATCATAAATTGCTCTCTGCCAATCATCAGTCATTTGTGTAAGTGACGTGATTGTTCAATGTCCTTCCCTATAAGTGTGCTGAAATTATGTCACTTTACGGAATTCAAAATTACAATGCTTTTCTTTCATAATTTGATCTGTTATACTTGGATGTGCAGTGTCAGCGTTTGTTGCTGGCATGTCATGCCTAAATTTGCTAATCTTGCCAATGAAAATATCATTAAAGTCATTGGCAATATCAGTGGGTTTTGTGATGAATGAGCCATATGATTCAATGAATGATGGAGCTGAGTTTGCCTTTTCGCCCAAAATTTCATTTAAGGTTCTCCAAAGCTTTTTCCTATCATTCTTTATATAATTTATATTTTTTTATCTTTTTTTTTTTATTCCTCATCAATCCACAGGAATGTAACCGTTTTTACAGTAATTTCCCTAATGTAAATGCTTAATAGTAACTGGAATAAGCAATTTCACACATGTTATCCAGATACTGACTGTTAGCACTTGGTGGTCTATAGCAGCTTCCCACAAGAATGGGCTTTAGGTGAGGCAGATGAACATCTAGCCATATTACTTCAACAGTATTTAACATGAGATCCTCTCTAGACTTTAGTGGAATGTGGTTCTGAATATAAATGGCAACACCTCCACCATTGGCATTTCTTTATTTTCTGTAGATATTATAACCATGTATTGCTACCACTGTATCATCAAAGGTACAGTGCCTTACAAAAGTATTCTTCCCCCTTGTCGTTTTTCCTATATTGTTGCATTACAATCTGTAATTTAAATGGATTTTTATTTGGATTTCATGTAATGTCAATACACAACATAGTCAAAATTGGTGAAGTGAAATGAAAAACCATTCAAAAAAATAAATACTGGAAAAGTAGTGCATGCATATGTATCCACCCCCTTTGCCATGAAGCCCCTAAATAAGATCTGGTGCAACCAATTACCTTCAGAAGTCACATAATTAGTTAAATAAAATCCACCTGTGTGCAATCTAAGTGTCACATGATCTGTCACATGATCTCAGTGTATATACACCTGTTCTGAAAGGCTCCAGAGTCTGCAACAACACCAAGCAAGCGGCACCATGAAGACCAAGGAGCTCTACAAACAGGTCAGGGACAAAGTTGTGGAGAAGTACAGATCAGAGTTGGGTTATAACAAATATCAGACACTTTGAACATCCCACGGAGCACCAATAAATTCATTATTAACAAATGGAAAGAATATGGCACCACAACAAACCTACCAAGAGAGGGCTGCCCACAAAAACCCACGGACCAGGCAATGAGGGCATTAATCAGAGAGGCAACAAAGAGACCAAAGGTAACCCTGAAGGAGCTGCAAAGCTCCAAAATGAAGATTGGAGTATCTGTCCATAGGACCACTTTAAGCTGTACAGTCCACAGAGCTGGGCTTTAGGGAAGAGTGGCCAGAAAAAAGCGATTGCTAAAAGACAAAAAAAAAGGCATTTGGGAGACTCCCCAAACATATGGAAGAAGGTACTCTGGTCAGATGAGACTAAAATTTAGCTTTTTGGCCATCAAGGAAAATGCTATATCTGGCGCAAACCCAACACCTCTCATCACCCCGAGAACACCATCCCCACAGTGAAGCATGGTGGTGGCAGCATCATGCTGTGGGGATGTATTTCATCGGCAGGGACTGGGAAACTGGTCAGAATTGAAGTAATGATGGATGGCGCTAAATACATGGAAATTCTTGAGGGAAACCTGTTTCAGTCTTCCAGAGATTTGAGACTGGGACGGAGGTTCACCTTCCAGCAGGACAATGACCCTAAGCACACTGCTAAAGCAACACTTGAGTGGTTTAAGGGGAAACATTTAAATGTCTGTGGTATTACTTAACGATTGCTGTACACCAGCAGAACCCATCCAACTTGAAGGAGCTGGAGCAGTTTTGCCTTGAAGAATGGGCAAAAATCCCAATAGCTAGATGTGCCAAGCTTATAGAGACATACCCCAAGAGACTTGCAGCTGTAATTGCTGCAAAAGGTGGCTCTACAAATTATTAACTTTAGGGGGGTTAAGAGTTATGCACGCTCAAGTAAATCAGTTTTTTTGTCTTAATTTTTGTGTGTTTCACACAAAGAAATATTTTGCATCTTCAAAGTGGTAGGCATGTTGTGTAAATCAAATGATACAACCCCCCCAAAAAATCAATTTTAATTCCAGGTTGTAAGGCAACAAAATAGGAAAAATGCCAAAGGGGGTGAATACTTTCGCAAGCCACTGTATTATCTAAGTGAGTGTCAGAGATTGTCAGAATATGAACGTCAACTGTTACTAGCAAATTATTGAATTCATTAAACTTGTTTCTTATTAAGCTACATATGTTAACGTGGGCTATTTTTAGCACTTTTCTGGGATGCTTGACTGTTTTAATTGCTTTACTGGGAGGCTTGGCATTAGTAGACATGCTCATATTATTTATGTTACTGCAGGGTGAGCTGCACACAGTGGACTTCCTACTAGGGCACACCGCCTCAGTGCTACAGTATAACTCTGGTTCATAGGCACATGATTACTGCATACAATAGCTGTAGGATCAGCAGAGGCATTCAGGGCAGTTTCAGGGACATAAGTTAGGTTACTTACATTGTGTCTTCCAACGCCCCTGGGATAACGTGCATTTGCTGAAGCAATATGGCAACTCAACGACACAATGGTAGTTATTAACTCAGCTGGCCTTGGGTCATTGATAAGTCATTGTCTCAACGCAGCCTTATAATGCTGTGAAAGTGTCCAGGAACCCAAATGATGTCGAGTGGATCCCATTGTCCTTATAAAACAAGCTTTGTTTTTCAGAAGTTATAAAACATGTCAATAAATGTTACACCCACAGAGCTGCAATAGTCACGTAGCCAGTTATGGAGGGCTGAAAGTGTGCTGAAACGTTCAATGCCACGATTTAGGGACGGCACAGGGCTAGATATTATGGGGAGTTTGTTGGTGTCAAGCAGAGACCCAATCAGTTCTTTAAAATCTGGTGCAATCTGTTGCAATCTGGTGCAATCTGGTGCATTCACTTTTGGAGGTAGCCTTCAGATTGGCTCTCCCAGGGACCAGGCCCATAGCAACTACATTTTCGGCTTCGCTTGCCAAACCTGAACATGCGCCTGGACAACAGGTCCCTATGCAATGGAAGTTGCCATGGGTCCCCGCCTAAAAGAAAAATGACCTCTGAGAACCGATGCTGCCTGGGCCAACGGGGAGACAGAAAAATCAATGATAAGCCCTCCCGGCGCGCCTTTTCCAATGTGGGCTGAATCAGAACCACTGACGGAAATGCGTAAAGGAGGGCCCGAGACCACTGGTGCCCCAGAGCGTCCGTTCCCAACGGGGCACATGGGTCCCTCATTGAGAAAAATAGAAGACACTGCACATTTTCTCGCAATACGTAATGATCTACGTCGGTCCTGCCGAAAATGTCCCATACCTGGTAGACCACCCAGGGGTGTAGCATTCACTCCTGAGAGAGAGGGTCCCACCTTCAAAAAAGATCTGTGCCCGAGTTGATGCAACTGGGGACATGCGTCGGCCAAAGCGAGAGCATGTGCACACTGCTCCCCAGTAGGGAGTCAGGAGGGAGAGAGACAGTCTCTCCCCGTCTGCTGATGCAGGCCACCACTGACATATTGTCGGTTCTGATCAGCACAAGCCGGCCTGACAAAAGCAGGGGTACACTGTTGATATGCAGTGCGCTCTGCACCAATGTCACTACCCCCGAATCGAGTTGCCTTCGTACAGCGCAGCCCACCCTTGGGGGGATGCGTCTGTCGTAATCACCTTACAGGATACAACTCAGCCCATGGAAGCCCCCTGACAATAGCAGAGGGTCCTACCACTGGACCATGGCATGTAGGCCTGACAGGGACACCTTAAGCAACCGGCTGTGAGATGCTTCCAGGTGAGTGGCTAGCACACAGTGCTGGGAGGGTCTCTTTAACAATAGCCCCACAGGAACGACTTCCATCACAGAAGCCATCATCCCCAAGTTTGCATAGGCACTGGCGAAAAGGCACTGTTTGACCCAGCTAAAACTGAATGCGCTGGGATGGAGTGAGACAACTCTTTTTCTGGTTTGTTTTGGAAAAGAACCACTCTACTTTATTACAAATAAGGTTTTACAGAGTTTTTGTTGCATCAAGATGACTTTCAACAAAGCCGAGGCCAGTCTGCAGAATGCCCCCCCCTTACGCGCTCCCTCCATCTTATATAGTCCCCGCTCTTTTATTGCTCCTCCCACTTCCTTTGTCTCGCACACACACTCATGTTTAGTTTAACCATGACAAGGCCCTAAATCCTTGAAACATACACAAACCCCCCACACACAGTGAAATGACCCAATTCAATTCCTGGCCCAGTAACAAAGAAATCTAACTCTATACTCTTGATTAACCCAGTTCTACCTCATAGTCCATTAAACTCTACAGTTCATTAATAATAATTCACCACAGGTTTCATATGAAAGCCTAGTGACTGAATACGGGACAGGAGCATGGATGTGTGTAACACTGCTTGCCCCCTCGACTCTGCCGCAGCCGTGAGCCTTCTGAGTTTGTAGACTCTGAGGTGCTTGCAGAGGGTACGTAGGTCTAGAATGGGACGCAAAGTCCCGTTCCTTTTTAGAACCAGGAAATAACGGCTGTACCAGCCGCCCTGGATCTTCGACATAGGAACCACTCCGATTGCCTGCTTCTTCAAACTGGAAGATATTTTGTCTCTCAAAACGGGTGCTGCGGCCTTGTAACAGCCGACGTGAAGCATGGGGGACGCGCAACCAATTATAGTCTGTACCCTGACATCACTGTTCGCATGATGCAGGGTGACACTGCACATGCGCGCCATTGGTCGGAGCAGACAGCTAGCCTCACGTTTAGTACCATCTGAAGGGGTGGGAAGGCACCTTGTGGACTGGGAGAGATTGGTTCTTCTTCCATTTCCACCACTCTTGACAACCATGTATCTGAACGTGGAGAAGGGACACTTTTCGTTGAACTCACATGTGGGACACACAACACTTTGTCACCTGTGAACACTGTGGAACTTGGGGTTGAAAAAATTGTGGTTATGTGCAAAGGTATGCCTAAAGCCTGACCAACTCTGGGTACAAGGGCTCTGGCGATCAGTGACGTACCCCGATTGCCATTGTCACCTGGGGGTACTGTTGTCACAACAAGCCTCACTCGGTTTAGGCAGTAAGATGCGTTCCAGTAACCCAGCTGGCACCCAGTGCTGGAACGAATGCATTAAAAATACGTTATAATGGAGGTTACCCTACCGACCAGTCATAGGTACTGGCGACAAAGTGCCTTGTAACCTAGCTGGGAATGGACAGACATCTCAGAAAAATTGACGTCTTCTGTGGTAACAGACAGGGGCAATTCATAATCAAATTTTTTATTATTTTATTTTTTTATTTATGAAAGGCGTTGAGCTCATTTCAGGGTTCATATGAACGAGAGAGACTGTGTGTGGGATAATAGTATGGTCGTGTTCAACCCTGCATGTTCCCTCGACTCCACTACCAATCACCAATTGCCTACAGGGCCCATAACCTGTATAACTAGACACCCCATAGGGACTAGTGTACAGTAGGAATCAGAAATGAAGCCCAGTAATGAGCAACCTGTAAGGGAGGGGTGCCCCCTTGCCCAACTTATTACTCCCACCCTGGGGTGATTGATATACCCCTTGAACCCCGTGAACACCATGGAACGTGGGGTACCAGAGGTGCATTAAACATGAACAAGTGGTGCTCTGGCACCCCAATGGTGGAACAAGCTCCCTCACGACGCCAGGACAGCGGAGTCACTCACCACCTTCCGGAGACATTTGAAACCCCACCTCTTTAAGGAATACCTGGGATAGGATAAAGTAATCCTTCTACCCCCCCCTTTACTCCAACCCCCCCCCAAAAAAAATAAGAAAAAATAAAACATTGTAAAGTGGTTATCCCACTGGCTATAAGGTGAATGCACCTATTTGAAAGTCGCTCTGGATAAGAGCGTCTGCTAAATGACGTAAATGTAAATGTAAATGTAAACAAGCTTCCAACACACGTAGTGCTTCCGTGAGACTGTATAGCCTGCATGAAGCCCCCTTATGGGGATAGAGGGCTCCGGCAATGGCTGACGTAGTACCCAGTTTACCGTAACAAAACGTGGGGGCACTGTCGTCACAGCAATGTTTTGGTGGAGCGACGCAGCAGCTCGGGGGCTACTTTCTCATCGGAGGAGCACGCAAGCCCTGCTCTCTCTACTCCCTCCAACTCCAGGAAAAATAGGAATGGGGTTGACATAGCGCTGGAGAAACTCTAGTAAGCTTCATTCACCTGAAGTTATGCATGCTAGCTGACGTTAGCATGAGGCTCTTTAGTCTAAGCTAGGCTAGCTAGCCTCTTTGACCGCAGCACGGTCTGTTTAGAATAACCAAGTGACCTAACTCTACGTATACAAAACAAGAGAGCTACCCAAGGAACTCCACCGTGGGGAGGCAGAAATAGCTAGTAGTAGCTAGCTCGCCTCAGTGAGTTAGCTAACCTGCTTAGCACGCTATGCAGCACTTGTTGGCTAACCAAGTCTTGAAAGTCTACGTAGGTCTGGATCAGTGAAGTGGGACCCGGACCCTTCTGGGATGAGAGGCAAGGGGTGCTTAACCAAGGCAAATAGACAGAAGGGGGATACGCGCAGAACAAGGTTAACCTTTCTCTTCAAGCAGCCTCCCATAACTGGTGACAGAGGGCACAGGAGCCGGGAGACATTAGACTCAACCAACAACCCAAACCATCTCTGCATCCCGCAACTAAGACTCAGCCGAGGTACGGGAACCCGGGAGAAGAAGTCCCTATCGGAAACACTAAGCCCCCTACAGAATGCTACACAATTGTCAAGAGAATCTAGCAGGGGAACAGTGCCAGCCGTCCCCTATCTCGCACACAAACTGATTCGAGCGAGGGCAGCCTGAGCATGCGCTGAGACATACAAGACAACCAACATGAGCATCTTTTAATTTATTGGAGCATGGTCGTGAACCCGAACCCGGCTTGTTTGTCTTAGTCGTTTCGGTCGCATTAGCCATCTTAATTATTGCTAAAAACCAGGCCAAAAGAATGGCGCCAGAGGAGATGGCTGCCGTTTTACGGGCTCCTAACCAATTGTGCTATTGTGTGTGTTTTTTTGCATAATTTATAACTTATTTTGTACATAATTTTTCTGCCACCGTCTCTTATGACCGAAAATAGCTTCTGGATATCAGGACAGCGATTACTCACCTCGTCATGGACGAAGAGTTTTTCTTTAACCTCTATGGGGGACGGTTGAGCTAATGTGTGCTAATGTGATTAGCATGACTGTTGTAAGTAACAGCAAACTTTCCAGGACATAGACATGTCTTATATGGGCAGAAAGCTTAAATTCTTGTTAATCTAACTGCAATGTCCAATTTACAGTAGCTATTACAGTGACAAAATGCCATGCCATTGTTTGAGGAGAGTGCACAACAACAAAAAACGTATCACGGCAACTGGTTTGACACATTCACATCTGAAGATAAATAATGTACTTACATTCAGTAATCTTGCTCTGATTTGTCAGAGATAAAATGTAGCGTAGTTTTGTTTGATAAAATCCATTTTTATATTAAAATGTAGGAACTGGGTTCTACAGTTTGAACCCCTGCTGTCTCTAGCACCACACCCACCCTGCTCGGCCTTCTAGATGTGTGAAAGTTAGTGTATAAGCTAATGATCCAAGAATATGCATATCCTTTCTTAAGGTCCTGAGCTACAGGCAGTTAGATTTGGGTATGTCATTTTAGGCAACATTTTTAAAGAAAGGGTCCGATCCTTAAGAGGTTAACGAGTCGGACGCGAAAGATTTTCTTCAGACACCCGACAAGGACCAAATCCCAATCATTCACATGAAAAAGAGACAGAGATATCGGGGACGTAGGTCGGGGTGCCTTGTAAGGATCCGACGGCGACTGGGTAATCTGCCTCTACCATCAACCCTATTAGCCAATCATTGGATAACAAAATAGATCAACAACGATCACGGATATCCTGCCAACGGGACATTAAAAACTGTAATATCTTATGTTTCAACGAGTCGTGGCTGAAAAACGACATGGATAACATACAGCTGACGGGATATATGCTGCATCGGCAAGATAGAACAGCTGCCTCCGGTAAGACAAGGGGTGGCGGTCTGTGTATATTTGTAAACAACAGCTGGTGCACAAAATCTAATATTAAGGAAGTCTTGAGGTTTTGCTCACCTGAGGTAGAACATCTCATGATAAGCTGTAGACCACACTATTTACCAAGAGAGTTTTCATTTATATTTTTTGTAGCTGTCTATTTACCACCACAAACCGATGCTGGCACTAAGACCGCACTCAATGAGCTCTATAAGGCCACAAGCAAACAGGAAAATGCTCATCCAGAGGGAACTTTACATCTGTTTTACCTAATTTCTATCAGCATGTTAAATGTGCAACCAGAGGAAAAAACAACTCTAGACCACCTTTACTCCACACACAGAGACGCGTACAAAGCTCTCCCTCGCCCTCCATTTGGCAAATCTGACCATAACTCTATCCTCCTTATTCCTGCTTACAAGCAAAAACTAAAGCAGGAAGCACCAGTTACTCGGTCAATAAAGAAGTGGTCAGATGACGCAGATGCTAAGCTACAGGACTGTTTTGCTTGCACAGACTGGAATATGTTCCGGGATTCTTCCGATGGCATTGAGGAGTACACCACATCAGTCACTGGCTTCATCAATAAGTGCATCGATGACGTCGTCTCCACAGTGAACGTACGTACATACCCCAACCAGAAGCCATGGATTACAGGCAATATCCGCACTGAGCTAAAGGGTAGAGCTGCCACTTTCAAGTAGATGGACTCTTATAAGAAATCCTGCAAGCCATCAAACAGGCAAAGCGTCAATACAGGGCTAAGATTGAATCGGACTACACCGGCTCCGACGCTCGTCGGATGTGGCATGGCTTGCTAACTATTACAGACTACAAAGGGAAGCACAGCCGCGAGCTGCCCAGTGACACAAGCCTACCAGATGAGCTAAATTACTTCTATGCTCGCTTCGAGGCAAGCAACACTGAAGCATGCATGAGAGCATCCGCAGTTCCAGACGACTGAGTGATCACGCTCTCCGTAGCCGATGTGAGTAAGGCCTTTAAACAGGTCAAAATTCAGAAGGCCAAAGGGCCAGACGGATTACCAGGACGTGTACTCCGAGCATGCGCTGACCTATTGGCAAGTGTCTTCACTGACAATTTCAACCTGTCCCTGACTGAGTCTTTAATACCAACATGTTTCAAGCAGACCACCATAGTCCCTATGCCCAACAACACTAAGGTAACCTGCCTAAATGACTACTGACCAGTAGCACTCACGTGTTTAGCCATGAAGTGCTTTGAAAGGCTGGTCATGGCTCAACACCATTATCCCAGAAACCCTAGACCCACTCCAATTTGCAAACCGCCCCAACAGATCCACAGATGATTAAATCTCTATTGCACTCCACACTGCCCTTTCCTACCTGGACAATAGGAATATATACGTGAGAATGCTATTAATTGACTACAGCTCAGCGTTCAACACCGTAGCGCCCTCAAAGCTCATCACTAAGCTAAGGACCCTGGGACTGAACACCTCCCTCTGCAACTGAATCCTGGACTTCCTGACGGGCCACTTCCAGGTGGTAAGGGTAGGTAACTGCCATGCTGATCCTCAACACGGGGGACTACAGGAAAAGGTGGACCGAGCACGCCCTCATTCTCATCAATGGGGCTGTAGTGGAGCAGGTTGGGAGCTTGGTGTCCACATCACCAACAATCTATCATGGTCCTAACCCACCAATACTGTCGTGAAGAGGGCACGACAAAGCCTATTCCCCCTTAGGAGACTGAAAAGATTTTGCATGGGTCCTCAGATCCTCAAAAAGCTGCACCATCGAGAGCATCCTGACTGGTTGCATCACTGCCTCGTATTTCAACTGCTCTTCCTCCGACCGCAAGGCACTACAGAGGGTAGTGCGTACGTCCCAGTACATCACTGGGGCCAAGCTTCCTGCCATCCAGTACCTCTGTACCAGGTGGTGTCAGAGGAAGGCCCTAGAAATTGTCAAAGACTCCAGCCACCCTAGTCATTGACTGTTCTCTCTGCAACCGCACAGCAAGCGGTACCGGTGTGTCAAGTCTAGGTCCAAAAGGCTTCTTAACAGCTTCTACCCCCAAGCCACGGACTATTTGCACCCCCCGTGTGCGTGTGTTATTGATTTATCAAGATGAGTCCCCCAGTTTTGTCTCAAAGCAGTGTGATGGCACTGTACCAATCAAAATGGTGCTGAAATGATCAGATGAGCATGGGGGACTCGTCTTGATAAATCAATAAATGTCAGATTTTTGTTTTCACTAAATCTCCATTTGGATATTTGGTAACAATTAGGCTGGGAAAATGTTAGCTAAATTGAGGTGAGTGCCATGATCATCTTTATTCTAGTTTGCTCACATTTTACCACATCAGAACATTTTGCTAGCATGTTATGTAGCTTAAACCCCGGGGCTGGGTTTCTACTAACATATGGAATTGTTTTTACACTAGAACCGCTAAAGCAGTCATTTTGACTGCTCAAGATTTTATTTATTACTCTGCCATTTTTTGACTCATTCCCCCCTCCGTCCCTGACTTTTCCTAAATAAGTCTATATAACACATTGCCGTTGTTAGAATGTTAATATCACAAACATAACTGGAGTTATAACTAGTTTTAGGAGGGCATGTCATTTTTTTAAATGGTTTTCCCCCGTTGCCCCTCCTTCTGCCAACAGTAGGGCATGCTCCGCTCCTTCTTCCGACAGTTGAAAGTGCAGTGCCCAGTTGATAATCCCCTCAATTGCCTCGAAACTGAACCTAAGCTATACCGAAACAAATTTCACACATATAACAGATGAATAAATTAAGTGATGGGGAGAATGGGTGATTTGATGAGCGAGGGGAAGCGAAAGAAGCATAATTATGTAATCACCAATTGTGAATGAAGAACAGGGCGGGCCATTCTATTGTATTGATCCATTCTAATTATAGGTCTAATCTTAAAATGGTATGTACCCTATATCAGTTCACCGAATCAAAGCAGTCTTATCAGTCTACTCTGGTATACTTAGTTTAGGCTACACTGTGAGAGCATGCGTAATTGTAAATGCTGTGTTTTTATGCTTTTACTGTACATAGAGCATACATTAACATAAAGTAATGAAAATGTGTTATTTGAAATAAAATACAAATCGTATTCTAATGTTACCCAAGGCCTTCATAACACAACCAAAATATTATGTTTGCTATAGCATATATGAAAGATATCAATTACACTGTTAGAACGTTGCAGTCAGAATGACTGCTCATTAGCTTGAAGGGGGGTCCATCGACGCCCAGCGGTTCTAGTGTTAAGAACGTCATACCAAAGATTATTTACCAAGACCACACATGACAATTGCTTTAAATTAGTAAGGTGAGTTTTCCTCTCTCTGTGCTTTTTCTAGGCCCAAGGGCTGTTTACTCATCTCCTCACTCCGCTGTCGCCCGCCTTCACCGCATTGTTCTCAACACCAGTTTAAATCAATATACTGTTTTCTAGATCAGGCTTTTTTCGGGTTCGGACCGGGCCTAGGCACAGGCTTCAGCTCACCAGGAACCCTACCTATTCAATCTCCCTCCCATTTGTGACCGACTACCTTGATTCGGTTTAATGTTGCAACATTTTAAATTGTGTTTTTTACATTGGATAAAAGTAGAGACTCAGAGCTACAAAATGGTATATGATACACTGTAGTTGAGGAACAATGGGAAAGTAATTCTGCTTTTTAAGTTGATAAACTTGTAACCCACTTTTGAGAAAATGCCCCTTGAATACCCTTCTTTTTCTAAATCTTTTCAGCATCGTTCACACCCTCTTAAGCCTTAGCCCCACCCATTTCTTTAAGGATTCACATGTGAGGCCATGTGAATAAAAAAAACATATGACTTCCAATAGCCACGCTTTGCCTTGATGACAGCTTTGCACACTCTTGGCATTCTCTCAAACAGCTTCATGAGGTAGTCACCTGGAACGTATTTCAATTAAAAGGTGTGCCTTCTTAAAAGTTAATTTGTGGAATTTCTTTCCTTCTTAATGCGTTTCAGCCAATCAGTTGTGTTGTGACAAGGTAGTGGGGTATATAGAAGATAGCCCTATTTGGTAAAAGAACAAGTCCATATTATGGCAAGAACAGCTCACCTAAGCAAAGAGAAACGACAGTCCATCATTGCTTTAAGACATGAAGGTCAGTCAACACAGAACATTTCAAGAACTTTGAAAGTTTCTTCAAGTGCAGTCGCAAAAACCATCAAGCGCTATGATGAAACTGGCTCTCATGAGGACCGCCACAGGAATGGAAGACCCAGAGTTACCTCTGATGCAGAGGATAAGTTCATTACAGTTAGCCTCAGAAATTGCTGCCCAAATAAATGCTTCACAGAGTTCAAGTAACAGACACATCTCAACATCAACTGTAAAGAGGGGACTGTGAATCAGGCCTTCATAGTCGAATTGCTGCAAATAAACCACTACTAAAGGACACCAATAATAAGAAGAGACCTGCTTGGGCCAAGAAACACGAGCAATGGACATTAGACCGGTAGAAATGTCTTCTTTGGTCAGAAGTCCAAATTGGAGATTTTTGGTTCCAACTGACGCGGTGTGGGTGAATGGATGATCTCCGCTTGTGTAGTTCCCACCGTAAAGCATGGAGGAGGAGGTGTTATGGTGTGGGGGTGTTTTGCTGGTCACACTGTCTGTGATTTATTTAGAATTCAAGGCACACTTAACCAGCATGGCTACCACAGCATTCTGCAGTGATACACCATCCCATCTGGTTTGGGCTTAGTGGGACTATCATTTGTTTTTGAACAGGACAATGACCCAACACACCTCCAGGCTGTGTAAGGGCTATTTTACCAAGCAGCATAGTGATGGAGTGCTGCATCAGATGACCTGGTCTCCACAATACCCCGACCTCAACCCAATTGAGATGGATTGGGATGAGTTGGACGGCAGAGTGAAGGAAAAGCAGCCAACAAGTGCTCAGCATATGTGGGAACTTCTTCAAGATTGTTGGAAAACATTCCAGGTGAAGCTGGTTGAGAGAATGCCAAGAGTGTGCAAAGCTGTCATCAAGGCAAAGGGTGGCTATTTGAAGAATCTTAAATATAAAATATATTTTGATTTGTTTAACACTTTTTGGGTTAGTACATGATTATATATGTGTTATTTCATCGTTTTGATATCTTCACTATTATTCTGCAATGTAGAAAATAGTAAAAATAAAGAAATACCCTTGAATGAGAAGGTGTGTCCAACCTTTTGACTGGTACTGTATATAATGTGTATATATATATTTACATGTATGTATATTAAAATACAATGCCACAGTCATGTGAAGCACAAATAAAATATCACAAATCACCCAAAAAAATAGTTATATTATTTTTTTGTCATTTAGCAGACGCTCTTATCCAGAGTGACTTACAGGAGCAATTAGTGTTAAGTGCCTTGCTCAAGAGCACATCGACAGATTTTTCACCTAGTCTGCTCAGGGATTAGAACCAGTGACTTTTCGGTTACTGGCACACCACTCTTAACCACTAAGCTACCTGCCGCCCAAATAAGTCCCCAATCAAGACCTTCAATTGCCCGAACTTTTACGAGAACATCAAAATGAAATGTATTTTGAATTTTGTTCCAGCAATGTGATGCATTAAAACTAAAAATAGATTTACCTAGCTTGGAGGAGACCCTAGGAACCTCAAGAGTTTACCAATCCTGTGAACGGGCAAGGCAACTCAGGTGTCTATACCTCAACAGCAAAATTAGATAAGACGGAAGTTTATGAAGTAGGGCCTTGTAAACAAAAAGATAGTAATGTAGAGATCTTTGGGTGTTTAGCGAAGTCCAGGCAACCTTTTGATCCAGGATGCAGTGAACTGTCACCTGTAACATTACGAAGGGCACTATGGTAGATGTCATCCAAAAGTTTAAGAGTAGTAGCAGTGTCACGGTTTCGGCCGAGGCTGCTCCTCCTCCTTGTTCGGGCAGGCTTCGGCGGTCGTCGTCCCCGGAGTACTAGCTGCCACCGTTGTATGTTTTCGATGTTTGTTTGGTTTTGTCTTATTGGTACACCTGTTTCCGTTTAGTGTTTATTATGTGTCCTATAAGTTCTCGTTGTTTTAGTCGTGTTGTGTGTAATTGTTCACCGGTCAGAGGGTGCAGTGTTCGTTTCCTCCATTGTTTAGGAGAGAGTTTCCGCACTTGTTGTGCGCGCTATTTTGGCGATTAGAGTTTACGCGTTTTGTGCGTAATTTCGTTTTTGCCTTCAAGGCTCTTGTTGAGGCCCGTTTGTTTTTCCCGTGACTTTACTAAAGCCTGTTGGACGAAGCCTCTGTGTCCTGCGCCTGATTCCTGCACCACATCCACATTTCACACTGACAGAAATACATACCACATCAATGGAATCAGCAGGAGCAGCAGCAGCACCCGAGTCGTTCGAGGAGCGCGTCCGCGGACAGGACGACAGGATCAACCAACTCGGGACCGCCCTGCAGGGAGATATAAATACTCTGCACCGATGGGAGACCTGTGGGGTACCCACACCTCCACCTAGTTCACCCCCACCATCGGCCAGTCCGCCCGTCCAAGCTCCGGAACCCAGTGGGATTCGGCTCTCGCTCCCGAGGGCGTATGATGGTACCGCTGCCGGGTGTCAGGGTTTCCTCCAGCAGGTAGAACTCTACCTAGCCACCGTACACCCGGCGCCCTCGGGACACGAGAGCGTGTCCGCCCTCATCTCCTGTCTCACCGGCAAGGCGTTGGAGTGGGCCAACGCCGAATGGAGGAGGATAGACGCCGCTACGATCACATACGCGGAGTTCTCCCGCCGCTTCAGGGCTGTGTTCGACCATCCACCTGAGGGGAAAGCGGCGGGGGAGCGTCTATTCTGCCTCCGGCAGGGGAAGAGGAGCGCCCAGGAGTTTGCCTTGGAGTTCCGGACTCTAGCGGCAGACGCAGGGGTGGAAATGAGCGGGCCCTCATCGACCACTTTCGGTGCAGCCTACGGGAGGACGTCCGCCGTGAGCTGGCTTGCAGGGACACCAACCTCTCGTTTTGACCAGTTGGTGGACATGGCCATACGCCTCGACACCCTGCTGGCCACCCGCGGACGTCCCGAGTGGGGCCGTCCATTCCACCCTCCAGCGCCTCCGAGCCGAGTCCTATGGAGCTCGGGGGTGCTGGCGCTAGAGAAAGGAGGAGAAGGAGTCCGAGAGGGGCCGTCCCCTGCACCAACTTTGGCCGTGGAGGACACACTGCGGCTAGGTGCTGGGGAGGGTCTCCAGGGGGAGGAGACAACAGGCCACGCATTGGGGAGGCCTTCCAGGTGAGTAGGCGCCCCACTTACCCAGAGCTCTCTGTTGTGCACCTAACCATACCTGTCAGTTTTCCACAGGTTGCACCTCGTTCCCAGCATAAGGCGCTAGTAGATTCAGGCGCAGCTGGGAATTTTGTTGATCGGAAGTTTTGTCTAGAACTAGGGATTCCTCTCCTTCCTGTCAATGTTCCCTTCCCTGTACATGCTCTAGATAGCCGCCCGTTGGGATTGGGGTTGATTAGGGAGGTCACAGCGCCACTTAGGATGAGGACGCAGGAGGGTCATGAGGAGACTATTCAGCTATATCTGATCGACTCTCCTGCGTATCCGGTGGTGCTGGGGCTTCCCTGGTTGATTACCCATAATCCCTCTATTTTGTGGCAACAGAGGGCTCTTAAGGAGTGGTCTGCCCAGTGTATGGGGCGATGTCTGGGTGTTTCCGTGGGGGCGACCTCGGTGGAGAGTCCAAACCAAGTGCCCGCAATGCATGTTCCCCCTGAGTATGAGGATTTAGCACTCGTGTTTAGCAAGGCGAGGGCGACGCGATTGCCACCTCATAGACAGGGGGATTGTGCGATAGACCTCCAGGCAGGAGCGGCACTTCCGCGGAGCCATGTGTATCCTTTGTCTCAAGAGGAGAAGAGGGCTATGGAGACATACATAGCCGAGTCTCTGAGACAGGGATACATACGGGCCTCCACTTCCCCTGCATCCTCAAGCTTCTTTTTTGTGAAGAAAAACGATGGAGGTTTGCGCCCGTGTATTGATTACCGTAGTCTCAATCAGATTACTGTGAAATACAGTTATCCACTCCCTCTGATTGCGACTATGACGGAGTCATTACACGGAGCGCGGTTCTTCACAAAATTGGACCTCAGGAGCGCCTACAACTTGGTGCGCATTAGGGAGGGCGATGAATGGAAGACAGCATTTAGTACCACCTCGGGTCATTACGAGTATCTCGTCATGCCATACGGGTTGATGAATGCTCCTTCAGTCTTCCAATCCTTTGTGGATGAGATTTTCTCGGGACATGCAGGGGCAAGGAGTGGTCGTGTACATAGACGACATTCTGGTGTACACTTCTACCCGAGCCGAGCATGTAGCCCTGGTGCGCCGAAGTGTTGAGGAGGCTGTTTGAGCACGACCTGTATGTCAAGGCAGAGAAATGTCTGTTCTTCCAGGAGTCTGTCTCCTTTTTGGGTTATCAGTTGTCCGCGTCAGGGGTGAAGATGGAGGTTGACCGTGTGTCGAGCCGTAGCGTAATTGGCAAACCCCAACCACGGTTAAAAAGGTGCAGCGGTTCTTGGGCTTTTTGCGATTACTACCGGAGGTTTATCCGGGGTTTTGGACAGGTGGCAGCTCCCATAACGTCCCTTCTGAAGGGGGGTCCGGTGCGCTTGCAGTGGTCAGCTGAGGCGGACAGGGCTTTTGGGAGACTGAAGGACCTGTTTACTTCGGCTCCGGTGCTGGCGCATCCGGATCCCACTTTACCATTCCAGGTGGAGGTGGACGCGTCAGAGGCCGGTGTAGGGGCCGTTCTATCGCAACGGTCCGGCACGCCACCTAAACTCCGCCCCTGTGCTTTTTACTCTAAGAAGCTCAGCCCGGCGGAGCGAAATTATGACGTGGGGTACAGGGAGCTGTTAGCCGTGGTACAGGCCCTAAAGGTGTGGAGGCATTGGCTTGAGGGGGCTCAACACCCTTTCCTCATTTTGACTGACCACCGAAACCTGGAGTACATCCGGGCAGCTAGGAGACTGAATCCTCGCCAGGCTCGGTGGAACATGTTTCTAGCCCGGTTCGTATTTAAGATCACGTACATCCCTGGGTCCCAGAACGGTAAGGCTGATGCCCTGTCCCGGCGGTATGACACAGAGGAGAGGTCCGTTGAGCCCACTCCCATACTACCGAAGTCTAGTCTGGTGGCACCGGTGGTGTGGGAGGTCGATGCTGAAATCGAGCGGGCGTTGCGGCATCGATCTCAGCCCTCCACAGTGTCCTGTGGGTCGGACGTACGTTCCGCTCGAGGTTCGGGATCGACTTATTTATTGGGCTCACACGTCACCCTCCTCTGGACATCCAGGTATTGGCCGGACAGTGCACTGCCTTAGCGCTAAGTACTGGTGGCCAACGTTAGCAAGGGATGTGAGGGTTTATGTCTCCTCCTGCTCGGTGTGTGCCCAGTGTAAGGCGCCCAGACACCTGCCCAGGGGAAAGTTACAACCCCCTGCCCGTTCCACAACGACCCTGGTCTCACCTCTCGGTGGATTTTGTTACAGACCTTCCCCTCACAGGGGGAATACCACCATCCTGGTTGTTGTGGATCGGTCTCTCGAAGGCCTGTCGTCTTCTTCCCATGCCGGGTCTCCCTACTGCCCTACAGACCGCTGAGGCACTATTCACCCACGTCTTCCGGCATTACGGGGTACCCGAGGATATAGTGTCTGATCGAGGTCCCCAGTTTACCTCCCGAGTCTGGAGAGCGTTCATGGAGCGTTTGGGGGTCTCGTTGAGCCTTACCTCGGCGTACCACCCGGAGAGCAATGGGGAGGTCGAACGTGTGAACCAGGATGTGGGTATGTTTCTGAGGTCGTATTGCCAGGGCCGGCCGGAGGAGTGGGCGAGGTATGTCCCCTGGGCAGAGATGGCACAGAACTCTCTCCGCCACTCCTCCACCAACCTAACCCCTTTCCAATGTGTGTTAGGGTACCAGCCGGCTCTGGCACCATGGCATCAGAGCCAGATCGAGGCCCCTGCGGTGGATGAGTGGGTGCGGCGCTCGGAGGAGACGTGAAACGCTGCACACGTCCATCTGCAGCGGGCCATCCGTCGACACAAGGCGAGCGCCGATCTCCACCGCAGTGAGGGGCCGGTGTACGCACCTGGAGATCGAGTCTGGCTCTCGACCAGAAACCTACCCCTCCGCCTGCCCTGCCGGAAGCTGGGTCGGCTGTTTGTGGGGCCTTTTAAAGTCCTGAGGAGGTTGAACGAGGTGTATTACAGGTTACAACTGCCTATTGATTATCATGTTAACCCCTCGTTCCATGTGTCTCTTCTCAGGCAGGTGGTAGCTGGTCCACTCCAGGACTGTGAGATAGGAGAGACTCCTCCGCCCCCATTGGACATCGAGGGGGCTCCGGCGTACACAGTTCGGTCCATCTTGGATTCGAGACGTCGGATGGGGGGTCTCCAATATCTCGTGGAGTGGGAGGGGTACGGTCTGGAGGAACGGTGCTGGGTGCCGAGGAGGGACATCTTAGACCTGTCTCTTCTGACTGAGTTCCACCGTGGTCACCCCACGCGCCCTGCTCCGCGTCCTCCTGGTCGTCCCCTAGGCCGGGGTCAGCGCACGGCTGGAGCCGCGCGTCAAGGGGGGGGTACTGTCATGGTTTCGGCCGAGGCTGCTCCTCCTCCTTGTTCGGGCAGGCTTCGGCGGTCGTCGTCCCCGGAGTACTAGCTGCCACCGTTGTATGTTTTCGATGTTTGTTTGGTTTTGTCTTATTGGTACACCTGTTTCCGTTTAGTGTTTATTATGTGTCCTATAAGTTCTCGTTGTTTTAGTCGTGTTGTGTGTAATTGTTCACCGGTCAGAGGGTGCAGTGTTCGTTTCCTCCATTGTTTAGGAGAGAGTTTCCGCACTTGTTGTGCGCGCTATTTTGGCGATTAGAGTTTACGCGTTTTGTGCGTAATTTTGTTTTTGCCTTCCGGGCTCTTGTTGAGGCCTGTTTGTTTTTTCTTTACTAAAGCCTGTTGGACGAAGCCTCTGTGTCCTGCGCCTGATTCCTGCACCACATCCACATTTCACACTGACAAGCAGCTGTACTTTGACAAATAATATCACCATAATCAAGAACAGATAAAAAGGTTGACTGAACGATCTGTTTCTGTAGAAAAATACAACTTTAAGTCTTAGCTTCTCAACCAGCTCATCTATGTTTTTTAAACGTCAAATCCATATCAATCCAAATGCCTATGCATTTATATGCAGGAACATGTTCGATTGGAGAACCATCTAATGAGTGAACATTCTTATGAGAGTTTAAAAACAACATGTATTTCAATTTGCCCATATTAAGAACAAGTTTTAAATCAGCAAGGGATTCCTGCATAGCTATACAATCGGACTGTAGTTTTGACGCAGCCAGATCAACAGCATACATAATAGTATCATTGCATTTTAGTCATTTAGCAGACACTCTTATCCAGAACGACTTACAGTTAGTGAGTGCATACATTATTTTATTTATATTTTTCATACTGGCCCTCCGGCATTGCAAACGCCATGCTTTACCAACTGAGCTACATCCCTGCCGGCCATTCCCTCCCCTACCCTGGACGACGCTGGGCCAATTGTGCGCTGCCCCATGGGTCTCCTGGTCACGGCCTGCTACAACAGAGCCTGGATTCGAACCAGGATCTCTAGTGGCACAGCTAGCACTGCGATGCAGTGCCTTAGACAACTGCACCACTCAGGAGATAATATCATCCGCATATAGATGAAGTTTACTTTTTTTTTTTTACAGATTGACCAATAGTGTTTATATAAATAGTTAAGAGAACAGGTCCCAAAATCGACCCCTTATGTACTTCAAGAAATTCTTACTTAACCCCATCCATCACGATGGCCTGAGTACTTTCACTGAGATAATTATGAAACCAAGAACATCAGAGCTCAGGCCTATCAAGGACAATTTATTCAATAAAATAGCATGATCAACAGTATCAAAAGCTTTTGACAGGTCCACAAAACAAGCAAAACATTAAATTTTAGTGTCTAACGTATTGACAAGATTATTAACAACTGAAGTGGTTGCTGTAATACTGCTCTGCCCAGGCCTAAACCCTGATTGGTTTACATTAGAGATCCAAGTTTCAGTCAATACCAGAATGCCCAGATCTTGATGTAATCCAGTTTAGGAAGTAAGCTCCTAATGTTCAAATGCATCAACCCAAGTCCTTTACAATTTTTAGAGTCATATGGAAAGTCCAACTCAAACAAGCTAAGTTCAGTAGGTGGTTGCAGGCCATGTCTGATGGTTGATATTGATATAGTTGGTATGGCTATAATATTGCATATACAGTGGGGAGAACAAGTATTTGATACACTGCCGATTTAGCAGGTTTTCCTACTTACAAAGAATGTAGAGGTCTGTAATTTTTATCATAGGTACACTTCAACTGTGAGAGACGGAATCTAAAACAAAAATCCAGAAAATCACATTGTATGATTTTTAAGTAATTAATTTGCATTTTATTGCATGACATAAGTATTTGATACATCAGAAAAGCAGAACTTAATATTTGGTACAGAAACCTTTGTTTGCAATTACAGAGATCATATGTTTCCTGTAGGTCTTGACCAGGTTTGCACACACTGCAGCAGGGATTTTGGCCCACTCCTCCATACAGACCTTCTCCAGATCCTTCAGGTTTAGGGGCTGTTGCTGGGCAATACGGACTTTCAGCTCCCTCCAAAGATTTTCTATTGGGTTTAGGTCTGGAGACTGGCTAGGCCACTCCAGGACCTTGAGATTCTTCTTACGGAGCCACTCCTTAGTTGCCCTGGCTGTGTGTTTCGGGTCGTTGTCATGCTGGAAGACCCAGCCAAGACCCATCTCCAATGCTCTTACTGAGGGAAGGAGGTTGTTGGCCAAGATCTCGCGATACATGGCCCCATCCATCCTCCCCTCAATACAGTGCAGTCGTCCTGTCCCCTTTGCAGAAAAGCATCCCCAAAGAATGATGTTTCCACCTCCATGCTTCACGGTTGGGATGGTGTTCTTGGGGTTGTACTCATCCTTCTTCTTCCTCCAAACACAGCGAGTGGAGTTTAGACCAAAAAGCTCTAATTTTGTCTCATCAGACCACATGACCTTCTCCCATTCCTCCTCTGGATCATCCAGATGGTCATTTGCAAACTTCAGACGGGCCTGGACATGCGCTGGCTTGAGCAGGGGGACCTTGCGTGCGCTGCAGGATTTTAATCCATGACGGCGTAGTGTGTTACTAATGGTTTTCTTTGAGACTGTTGTCCCAGCTCTCTTCAGGTCATTGACCAGGTCCTGCCGTGTAATTCTGGGCTGATCCCTCACCTTCTTCATGATCATTGATGCCCCACGAGGTGAGATCTTGCATGGAGCCCCAGACCGAGGGTGATTGACCGTCATCTTGAACTTCTTCCATTTTCTAATAATTGCGCCAACAGTTGTTACCTTCTCACCAAGCTGCTTGCCTATTGTCCTGTAGCCCATCCCAGTCTTGTGCAGGTCTACAATTCTATCCCTGATGTCCTTACACAGCTCTCTGGTCTTGGCCATTGTGGAGAGGTTGGAGTCTGTTTGATTGAGTGTGTGGACAGGTGTCTTTTATACAGGTAACGAGTTCAAACAGGTGCAGTTAATACAGGTAATGAGTGGAGAACAGGAGGGCTTCTTAAAGAAAAACTAACAGGTTTGTGAGAGCCGGAATTCTTACTGGTTGGTAGGTGATCAAATACTTATGTCATGCAATAAAATGCAAATGAATTACTTAAAAATCTTACAATGTGATTTTCTGGATTTTTGTTTTAGATTCCATCTCTCACAGTTGAAGTGTACCTATGATAATAATTACAGACCTCTACGTGCTTTGTAAGTAGGAAAACCTGCAAAATCGGCAGTGTATCAAATACTTGTTCTCCCCACTGTAATTGCAACATTTGGTCTATCCCCTATTAGTAACAGAGAAAGGAGAAGAATTTGGGATTACTTTTCCAAGGTTAGCACCATTGGGCCTAAGGCCGCAGCCAATGTCAATATGAGGAACTCTCAGAGTAACCAATGATGGAATGTTATAAACTGACTTACATGGTATTTGGTTTCTATCATGCAACATCCCAGGCTCTCTACATGATTTGAAAACCGTGGGGGTATTAAAGTTTTTAGAATTCACATTTGAACTAAAGCACTAGGTGAGCCTACCACAGTGGGCTCCTGTTTTGAGCTAACAATAGCAGATCTAAGAGTGGAGTTCAATCGAATGGGTAGAAGATTACAACTGACAACACCCTGGTAGTATAGACAACATTATGACAATAACGCTTAGAGAGGATGGGAGGTATGACCTGAGCGGGGCTCGGTCTGTCTCTGAGTCAATAATTTAATGCAGCCTTGAAATGTGAAGTTCTAATCTGGGTAAGAGCTGGTTAGGGGAATAGTGGCAATAAGGAATATGTTGGACGCTCCACCACAACACTGCTTATACCTATCCAGATCCTTCAGATCTGTAAACATTGAAGGGTTAGGGATATGTACAGTGCATTCGGAAAGTATTCAGACCGCTTTACTTTTTCCACATTTGTTACATTACAGCCTTATTCTAAAATTGTTTAATTCATTTTTTCCCGCTCATCATTCTACACACAATACCACTTAATGACAAACCAAAAACAGGTTTTCCATTTTTTTGTGCTAATTTATAAAAAATAAAACTGAAATATCACATTTCCATAAGTATTCAGACCCTTTACTCAGTACTTTGTTGAAGCACCTTTGGCAGAGATTACAGAATTTAGTCTTCTTGGGTATGACGCTACAAGCTTGGCACACCTATATATGGGGAGTTTCTCCCAGTCTTCTCTGCAGATCCTCTCAAGCTCTGTCAGTTATGATGGGGTGCGTTGCTGCAAAGCTATTTTCAGGTCTCTCCAGAGATGTTCGATCGGGTTAAAGTCCGGGCTCTGGCTGGGCTACTCAAGGACATTCAGAGACTTGTTCCGAAGCCACTCCTTTATTGTCTTGGCTGTGTGCTTAGGGTCGTTGTCCTGTTGGAAGGTGAACCTTCGCCCCAGTCTGAGGTCCTGAGCGCTCTGGAGCAGGTTTTCATCAAGGATCTCTCTGTACTTTGCACCATTCATCTTTGCCTCGATCCTGACTAATCTCCCAGTCCCTGCTGCTGAAAAACATCCCCATAGCTTGATGCTGCCACCACCATGCTTCACAGTAGGGATGGTGCCAGGTTTCCTCCAGATGTGACGCTTGGCAATTCAGGCTAAAGAGTTCAATCTTGGTTTCATCAAACTAGAGAATCTTGTTTCTCATGGTCTGAGAGTCTTTAGGTGCCTTTTGACAAAACTCCTAGGGGGCTGTCATGTGCCTTTTTACTGAGGAGTGGCTTCCGTCTGGCCACTCCACCATAAAGGCCTGATTGGTGGAGTACTGCAGAGATGGTTGTCCTTCTGGAAGGTTCTCCCATCTCCACAGAGGAACTCTAGAGCTCTATCAGAGTGACCATCAGGTTCTTGGTCACCTCCCTGACCAAGGCCCTTCTCCCCCGATTGCTCAGTTTGGTTGGGTGGCCAGCTCTAGGAAGAGTCTTGGTGGTTCCAAACTTCTTCCAGTTAAGAATGATGGAGGCCACTGTGTTCTTGGGGATCTTCAATGCTGCAGACATTTTTTAGTACCCTTCCCCAGATCAGTGCCCTGACACAATCCTGTCTCGGAGCTCTACGGACAATTCCTTTGACCTCATGGCTTGGTTTTTAGTCTGATATGTACTGTCAACTGTCGGACCTTATATAGACAAGTGTGTGCCTTTCCAAATCATGTCCAATCAATTGAATTTACCACAGGTGGACTCCAATCAAGTTGTAGAAACATCTCAAGGATAATCAATGGAAACAGGATGCACCTGTGATCGAGTCTGGGTCTGAATACTTATGTAAATAAGGCATTTCAGTTTTTAATGTTTAATAATTTAGCAAACATTTCTAAAAACCTGTTTTCGCTTTGTCATTATGTGGTATTGTGTGTAGATTACTCAGGATTTTTATTTATTTAATCAATAAGGCTAACGTAACACAATTTGGAAAAAGTCAAGGGGTCTGAATACTTTCCGAAGGCACTGTATATATGAAGGGATGTGTGAAGCTTAATCTTATACCCCCATCATTTGATGTGTGTGTTTGAGCTTGTGTGTTTGTATGTGTGTAGTACACATGCAAACACATTCTTTGTGTGGTAGCTGTATCTGATTTTGTCCCACTGTTGCAGGAATGTATGAGTGCATACGTGCTTAAATGTGTAAGAATGTGTGTCTGTGTGTGTGTGTGTGTGTGTGTTTGTGTGTGTTTGTGTTTGTGTGTGTGTCTCTCTCTCAATTCAATTATTTTATTGGCATGGGAAATATCTCTCTCTCTCTATGGTGCCTTGAAGAAGGTTACTTGCTGTAGAAATACTTGTTGATGAATACATGTATTTGATCGGCGGAGCAATACAGCGTGTGGCAAGCTCTTTCTTTTTAAAGTGTTTTGTGCTGCCGGCCTGCACCTCACTTACTCAGTTGTGCATTCGTTTTTCTTCTCCAGAGAACTTATACGGTACTCCCAAGCCCCCAGCTGAGCCAAGTCCGGCAGCCCCTCCACTGAATGTGAGTGAGGCGCTGCTGCCCGGAGCACGGCCCAGCACCCACGGCAAGAGGAAGAGGAACCGGTCGGTCAGAAACATGGAGCAGCAAGCCAGCCTGGAGCCACCCGAGGAAGAGGAGGAGGAAAGCAGCCCCACCGTGGTCAATGGGAATGGGGTGGCCATCACGCCAGGTGAGGGGGCATGCAGGGTTGGTGTTTGTATGGGGGAGGGGGAAAGGGAAAGGGGGCGAGTTGCATGTGACTGTGAGTGAGTGTGATTGTGTGTGTGTGACCCTGCGGAGGATCACTCTCTGGGATCACTGTCTGTATGGAATGATGTCTCTTGCTCTTACAAATTGTATAACTGTGTTCTGTCCAAAAACCACACCTAGATACTAGTCCTATTCTTAATTTCACAAAATACACAAACATACATACACACTAGGGTTTAATAGTAGCAAAGCCTAATATAGTGTATAAGAGGTCATACAATAACTTTTGTAGAGATTCCTATGTTGTTGATGTAAAGAATATTTGTTGGTCCGTGGTGTGTAATGAGGAGCAAACAGACGTTGTGCTTGACACTTTATGAAATTGCTCATCCCAGTTACTAATAAGCATGCACCAATAAAAGAAGGACTGTAAAAACGGTTAAATCACTGTGGATTGATGAGGAATTAAAAAATTGTATGGTTGAGAGGGATGAGGCAAAAGGAATGGCAAATAAGTCTGGGTGCACAACCGTTGGCAAACGTATTGCATATTGAGAAATCACATGATTAAACTGAATAAAAAGAAGAAGAAACTACACTATGAAACAAAGATAAATGACATAAAGAATGATAGTAAAAAGCTTTGGAGCACCTTCAATGAAATGTTGGGCAAAAATGCAAACTCAGCTCCATCATTAATTGAATCAGATGGCTCATTCATTACAAAACCGTCTGATATTGCCAATTAATGTAATGATTTAGTTCATTGGTAAGATTAGCAAACTTAGGCATGACATACCAGCAACAAACGCTGACACTACACATCCAAGTATTTCTGACCAAATGATGAAAGACAAGAATTGTAAATTCCGTAAATTGAGCGTGGAAGAGGTGACATTTTTGTTGTTGTCTATCAACAATGACAAGCCACCAGGGTCTGAAAACTTGGATGGAAAATTACTGAGGATAATAGCGGACAATATTGCCACTCCTATTTACCATATCCTCAATTTAAGCCTACTAGAAAGTGTGTGCACTCAGGCCTGGAGGGAAGCAAAAGTCATTCCGCTACCTAAGAATAGTAAAGCCCCCTTTACTGGCTCAAATAGCCGACTAATCAGCCTGTTACCAATTCTTAGTAAAGTTTTGGAAAAATGGTGTTTGACCAGATACAATGCTATTTTACAGTAAACAAATTGACAACAGACTTTCAGAACGCTTGTAGGGAAGGACATTCAACAAGCACAGCACTTACACAAATGACTGATGATTGGCTGAGAGAAATTGAGCTGTTTTGTTAGACTTCACCGCGGCTTTTGACATTTTCGATCATAGTCTGCTGCTGGAGAAATGCATGTGTTATGGCTTTACACCCCCTGCTATATTGTGGATAAAGAGTTACCTGTCTAACAGAACACAGAGGGTGTTATTTAATGGAAGCCTCTCCAACATAATCCAGGTAGAATCACGCATTCCCCAAGGCAGCTGTCTAGGCCCCTTACTTAAATACATTTTTGCTAATGACATGCCACTGGCTTTGAGTAAAGCCAGTCTGTCCATGTATGCGGATGACTCAACACTATACACGTCAGCTACAACAGCAACTGAAATGACTGCAACACTTAACAAAGAGCTGCAGTTAGTTTCAGAATGGGTGGCAAGGAATAAGTTACTCCTAAATATTTCACAAACTAAAAGCATTGTATTTGGGACAAATCCTTCACTAAACCCTACACCTCAACTAAATCTTAAATAATGTGGAAATTGAGCAAGTTGAGGTCACTAAACTGCTTGGATCAACCCTGGATTGTAAACTGTCATGGTCAAAACATATTGATACAACAGTAGCTAAGATCGGGAAAAGCGCTGCTCTACCTTCTTAACAACACTATCAACAAGGCAGGTCCTACAGGCTCTAGTCCTACCTGGACTACTGTTCAGTCGTGTGGTCAGGTGCCAAAAAAAGGGACTTAGGAAAATTGCAATTGGCTCAGAACAGGGCAGCATGGCTGGCCCTTGGATGTACACAGAGAGCAAACATTAATAATACGGATATCAGTCTCTCCTGGCTCAAAGTAGAGGAGTGATTGACTTCATCACTACTTGTATTTGTGTGAGGTATTGACATGTTGAAAGCACCAGCTGTCTATTTAAACGACTAGCACACAGCTCAGACACCCATGCATACCCCACAAGACATGCCACCAGGGGTCTCTTCACAGTCCCCAAGTCCAGAACAGACTATGGGAGGCGCACAGTACTACATAGAGCCATGACTACATGGAACTCTATTCCACATCAAGTAACTGATGCAAGCAGTAGAATCAGATAAAAAAAAAATATTGAAATACACCTTATGGAACAGCGGGGACTGTGAAGCAACACAAACATAGGCACAGACACATTCATACAGACACGATAACATATGATCTATACACACACATACACATGGATTTTGTGTTGTAGATACAGTGGGGAAAAAAAGTATTTAGTCAGCCACCAATTGTGCATGTTCTCCCACTTAAAAAGATGAGAGAGGCCTGTAATTTTCATCATAGGTACACGTCAACTATGACAGACAAAATGAGGAAAAAAAATCCAGAAAATCACATTGTAGGATTTTTTATGAATTTATTTGCAAATTATGGTGGAAAATAAGTATTTGGTCAATAACAAAAGTTTCTCAATACTTTGTTATATACCCTTTGTTGGCAATGACACAGGTCAAACGTTTTCTGTAAGTCTTCACAAGGTTTTCACACACTGTTGCTGGTATTTTGGCCCATTCCTCCATGCAGATCTCCTCTAGAGTAGTGATGTTTTGGGGCTGTCGCTGGGCAACACGGACTTTCAACTCCCTCCAAAGATTTTCTATGGGGTTGAGATCTGGAGACTAGCTAGGCCACTCCAGGACCTTGAAATGCTTCTTACGAAGCCACTCCTTCGTTGCCCGGGAGGTGTGTTTGGGATCATTGTCATGCTGAAAGACCCAGCCACGTTTCATCTTCAATGCCCTTGCTGATGGAAGGAGATTTTCACTCAAAATCTCACAATACATGGCCCCATTCATTCTTTCCTTTACACGGATCAGTCGTCCTGGTCCCTTTGCAGAAAAACAGCCCCAAAGCATGATGTTTCCATCCCCATGCTTCACAGTAGGTATGGTGTTCTTTGGATGCAACTCAGCATTCTTTGTCCTCCAAACACGACGAGTTGAGTTTATACCAAAAAGTTCTATTTTGGTTTCATCTGACCATATGACATTCTCCCAATCCTCTTCTGGATCATCCAAATGCACTCTAGCAAACTTCAGACGGGCCTGGACATGTACTGGCTTCAGCAGGGGGAAATGTCTTGCACTGCAGGATTTGAGTCCCTAGCGGCGTAGTGTGTTACTGATTGTAGGCTTTGTTACTTTGGTCCCAGCTCTCTGCAGGTCATTCACTACGTCCCCCCGTGTGGTTCTGGGATATTTGCTCACCGGTCTTGTGATCATTTTGACCCCACGGGGTGAGATCTTGCGTGGAGCCCCAGATCGAGGGAGATTATCAGTGGTCTTGTATGTCTTCCATTTCCTAATAATTGCTCCCACAGTTGATTTCTTCAAACCAAGCTGCTTACCTATTGCAGATTCAGTCTTCCCAGCCTGGTGCAGGTCTACAATTTTGTTTCTGGTGCCCTTTGACAGCTCTTTGGTCTTGGCCATAGTGGAGTTTGGAGTGTGACTGTTTGAGGTTGTGGACAGGTGTCTTTTATACTGATAACAAGCTCAAACAGGTGCCATTAATACCGGTAACGAGTGGAGGACAGAGGAGCCTCTTAAAGAAGAAGTTACAGGTCTGTGAGAGCCAGAAATCTTGCTTGTTTGTAGGTGACCAAATACTTATTTTCCACCATAATTTGCAAATAAATTCATTAAAAATCCTACAATGTGATTTTCTGGATTTAGGCAGCAGCTGGATTAGGCAGCAGCTAATTGGGATCCATAATAAATACAAATACAAAGCGTCCTAGAACGACGCAGTTTTACCTCAAGCCGACGCATCACTGGATGAAATTAGCAGAAATTACTGTGAGCGACGGTTCTCCTACCATGGCATTGCAAACAGCATTGTGCTACACACGATTTCTACCGTATCTGCCAGTCTGTACCACTGCAGTACAATTTCGTCTTGAGCTCTTCCTTTCTGCTCTTCCTTCATGATTCTGTCCAATGGTTTTATATGCTTTAGAACGACACTTACGGTTTTGGCGGGAAATACCGGGTTACCCAGGAGAAAGGTGATTTTTTCTCAGGATGGAACATTTGTAAAATACCAGGAAAATGTTAAACCCTAATACACACACACAATCTCTCTCACACACACACTCACATGTTTACAAACATGTGTGCAAACACACACATGCGCTTGTACACACACAAGCATGTACATACACACACACACTCACACAAACGCACACAAACACAAACGCGCACAGGAGAGAGAGATGGAAAGAGAGGGAGAAATAGAAAGAGGGCATAGCTGCAGCACCTCTGATAAATCACAATAAAATATACTGTATATATACAGTTGAAGTCGGAAGTTTACATACACCTTAGCCAAATCCATTTAAAATCAGTTTTTCACAATTCCTGACATTTAATCCTAGTAACAATTCCCTGTCTTAGGTCAGTTAGGATCACAACTTTATTTTAATAATGTGAAATGTCCGAATAATTGTAGAGAGAATTAATTATTTCAGCTTTTATTTATTTCATCACATTCCCAGTGGGTCAGAAGTGTACCTACACTCAATTAGTATTTGGTAGCATTGCCTTTAAATTGTTTCACTTGGGTCAAACGTTTCGGGTAGCCATCCACAAGCTTCCCACAATAAGTTGGGTGAATTTTGGCCCATTCCTCCTGACAGAGCTGGTGTAACTGAATCATGTTTGTAGGCCTCCTTGCTCACACAAGCGTTTTCAGATCTGCCCACAAATGTTCTATAGGATTGAGGTCAGGGCTTTGTGTTGGCCACTCCAATACCTTGACTTTGTTGTCCTTAAGCAATTTTGCCACAACTTTGGAAGTATGCTTGGGGTCATTGTCCATTTGGAAGACCCATTTGCGACCAAGCTTTAACTTCCTGACTGATGTCTTGAGATGTTGCTTCAATATATCTACATAATTTTCCTTCCTCATGATGCCATCTATTTTATGAAGTGCACCAGTCCCTCCTGCTGAAAAGCACCACACACAGCATGATGCTGCCACCCCCGTGCTTCACGTTTGGGATGGTGTTCTTTGACCTGCAAGCCACCCCCTTTTTCCTCCAAACATAAATATGGTCATTCTGGCCAAACAGTTCTATTTTTGTTTCATCAGACTAGACGACATTTCTCCAAAAAGTATGATTTTTGTCCCCATGTGCAGTTGCAAACTGTAGTCTGGCTTTTTTTTATAGCCGTTTTGGAGCAGTGGCTTCTGCCTTGCTGAGCGGCATTTCAGGTTATGTTGATATAGGACTCGTTTTACTGTTGATATAGATACTTTTCTACCCGTTTCCTCCAGCATCTTCACAATGTCCTTTGCTGTTGTTCTGGGATTGATTTGCACTTTTCGCACCAAAGTACGTTCATCTCTAGGAGACAGAACGCGTCTCCTTCCTGAGCGGTATGACGGCTGCGTGGTCCCATGGTGTTTATACTTGCGTACAATTGTTTGTACAGATGAACGTGGTACCTTCAGGCGTTAGGACATTGCTCCCAAGGATGAACCAGACTTGTGGAGGTCTACAATTTTTTTCTGAGGTCTTGGCTGATTTCTTTTGATTTTCCCATGATGTCAAGCAAAGAGGCACTGAGTTTGAAGGTAGGCCTTGAAATACATCCACAGGTACACCTCCAATTGACTCAAATGATGTCAATTAGCCTATCAGAAGCTTCTAAAGCCATCATTTTCTGGAATTTTCCAAGCTGTTTGAAGGCACAGTCAACTTAGTGTATGTAAACTTCTGACCCACTGGAATTGTGATACAGTAAATTATAAGTGAAATAATCTGTCTGTAAACAATTGTTGGAAAAATTACTTGTGTCATGCACAAAGTAGATGTCCTAAACGACTTGCCAAAACGATAGTTTGTTAACAAGACATTTGTGGAGTGGTTTAAGAACGAGTTTTAATGACTCAAACCTAAGTGTATGTAAACTTCCAACTTCAACTGTATATAAAATAAGTAAATAAATACTTGTCAGCAACCCCATCACAAATCATCTTCCCGCTGCCATGGAAGAGGAGCAAAGAGAATAATGAAAAGAGAGGGGTGACAAAAAGAGAGAGAGATGAAGAGAGACAGATGACGACTTCAGGGGTCAAGACTGAGTCAGAGAGAGAGAGGTGGAGGAGGGGCTGAAAGAAGGGGAGCAACCGGGGAGGAAACGAGATGGAGATTGAGAGAGATTAAGATGGAGAAATGGATAGAGAGACAGAGAGAGTGGGAGAGAAAGGGAGAGGGATACATGGAGGAAGAGAGCTGTGTAAGTATTAATGGAGACCAGGACAGAGAGCAATAGAAGAAGAACATTGAGAGCGAAAGAGACGGTGAGAAGAGAAAAGAGAGTGACAGAGGGACGGAGAGGGAGAAATAGGGCCAGAGCCATAATGAGATAAATCAAAGCGACGGTGCCCTATATGGTTGTGACAGTCCCCTGCACTCTTAGAAAAGGGTTATTTGGCTGTCCTCATAGGAGAACCCTTTGAAGAACCATTTGGGGTTTCATGTAGAACCCTTTCTACAGAGGGTTCCACATTGAAACCGAAAGGGTTCTACCTGGAACCAAAAAGGGTTCTCCTGTGGGGACAGCCAAAGAACCCTTTTGGGTGTGTGTTCGTGTGTGTGTGTGTGTGCATTGTTGTTGTTGGAACGCACATAAATGCTAAAATACACACCCCGTGACACACACACACACACAGAAACAGGAGAGTGAGGTAAGAAGATAAGAGATCTATGGGACAGTGGGATCTACTATTGATTGGCTGTGAGTGTGAAACTGCACTTGAGGAACGACACATACAGGGATGTGCACAGACATATTTTCAGTTGAAGGCGAGGACATTAGACTTTTGAGACTGTAGTTTCCTCTACAGATTTAGGATCAGCTTCCCCTCCCCCAGCCCTAACAAACCATTAGTGGGGTAAATAGAAAACGGACCCTAGGTCAGGGTCTATGGGAAAATTCACCCTACGCCCCATACACCCGGTCTTTAAAGCAGAGTTTTCACTCGTACTGAACAGTATATTGATGATGTTGGCTACAGTTTTCTCTAACCCCATGTAAATACATGGATGTTAGAAGGTCTTTGTTGAGCTCTAGTTGAGAACACTAATGGAAACATCATATAGTACTGCAGTGTGTGTTTAAAAGACAGGTCATGTATTCTGTGTGTGCATGTATACCCTATCTGCTCCGTGGGACACTTCAGAGAGTGTGTTTGGACCACTAGAGCTGTGTTCTTCTTTGCTCAGCATTAAGCAACAGGGAAGTGGTTTTCTCTAGAGCACTCTCTCCACACAAAGGGGCTGTTTCAGAGTTGAGATCGTTCAACAATGCTGGCGTTCCTGCCTGACTACATTGCAGATGCCTGCCAGATCTCACAGCACACGGATAGATTTTTAACATCAACTAACCACATCATATGATATAGCAATCTGATGCCCTACTGCGCAGTCGATGACATGGCGCACAACCATTGGTTGATGCAATGCAATGTCTGCAATGCAGTCAGCCAGGAACGCCACCAATGTTAATGGCAGACTTCTGAAGTCAGCAGATCTGAAGTCAAAATCAGCCCAAAGGGACTATAGGGACTGAGGTGTATGACAGAAGACCATACTGTATGAAGCGCTTTAAAACAACTGACTCGATTTGTTTCTCTCTATCTTTTCTACAGAGACAAGCGAGCATGAGGACAAGAGCACAGACGGGTCGGGGGAGCTTTCTGTGGTGGAGGCCCCCACACTGCCCCCTCCCACCACTGAGCCCCCCACAGAGGGAGAGGAGCCCCCTGAGGGGGACTCCCCCAAATCACCCCCAAAACTCCCCGAGGGGGATGAGGAGGAACTGGGACCCCTACCTGACAACTGGGAGATGGCCTACACAGAGAAAGGAGAGGTCTACTTCATAGAGTAAGTGTGTGTTTTTGTGGGGGGGAGCCCTACATTATGATGAATGCACGCGTACACACACACACTAGCATCAACAAAATTGTTGAAAGATTTTAAAAGCAATTCTAATAAAACAGTTTTCAATGGATTTTTGAATGTTTCAAATACATCAGGAATTGACTGAATTATAGCACATAAAACATTTTACTGGACAAATATTGAATGGAGTTCAGGGAATTTGGTGGGAATTCAGGTATTCAAATAATTGTGAAATTTCACCGTTTTTTTTCTTAGAATGGTGGTGGCTGCATCAACACTGTATTCAGGACAAAAAGTCAATTTCTTTACCACATTTTTTGCAGTATTACTTTAGTGCCTTATTGCAAACAGGATGCATGTTTTGGAATATTTGTATTCTGTACAGGCTTCCTTCTTTTCACTCTGTCATTTATGTTAGTATTGTGGAGTAACTACAATGTTGTTGATCCATCCTCAGTTATCTCCTATCACAGCCATTAAACTCTGTAACTGTTTTAAAATCCCCACTGGCCTCATGCTGAAATCCATGAGTGGTTTCCTTCCTCTCCGGCAACTTAGTTACGAATGGTGCCTGTAACTTTGTAGTGTCTGGGTGTATTGATACACCATCCAAAGTGTAATTAATAACTGCACCATGCTCAAAGGGATATTAAAAGTACTGTATGCTTTTTTTTGTATGCTACTAATAGGTGCCCTTCTTTGCGAACCATTGGTAAACCTCCCTGGTCTTTGTGGTTGAATCCATGCTTGAAATTCACAGCTTGACTGACGGACCTTACAGATAATTGTATTGGAGATGAGGTAGTCATTTACAACGTATTGGTATCCAATTTGTAAGTCGCTCTGGATAAGAGCGTCTGCTAAATGACGTAAATGTAATGTAAATGTATTATGTGACTTGTTAAGCACATTTTTACTCCTGAACTTATTTAGGATTGCCATAACAAAAGGGTTGAATACTTATTGACCCAAGACATTTCAGCTTTTCATTTGTAATTAACTTTGACATTATGGGGTACTGTGTGTAGATCAGTGACACAAAATCTCAATTTAATACATTTTAAATTCAGGGTGTAACACAAAAGTGAATACTTTCTGAAGGCACTGTAAGTGTCGAGATGACGTGTTAAATTCCTGACGAAGCTTTAGTGTTCTTATACAGTAGGTGTAACAGAAAGACAATATATTCCATAAGTCCTTTTCAGCCATTACCAGGGTGTTTGACAGGTCATTACACACACACACAAACTGTTTCTCTCCCCCTCTCTCTCTGTCTTTCTAATGAGAAGCAGAGGGACAATTAGAGAATGTATGGCAGTTTTGTTCACCTTAAATATCTCACCCTCCTCTCTTTCACTCACACACAACCTCTGTCCTGCCCACCTCAACTCCACATAAAACATTGTAAAAAACACACATACACAGGGGATGGGGGTTAAATCTTTCTTCTTCTTTTTTTTTTTAAATGAGAGGCGAATTCCACCCTCCTTTCATATTTTTTGTAGGATATTCAGACAGTACAGAAACGGAGTGGTATACAGGATAAGTAGTGAAAGTATAAAAGGTGGTCGCAGGGAATGAACCTACGACCTTCAGGTTCTAATGTGATTTGTGTTAGGGGTATTGCCACTCAACCACACAGGCGCTGATATCTCGCTCTTCTTGCCCTCTTTATCTTCCTTGCCTCGCTCTCTCCTCACCCTCTCTATTTATGTACTGTATCTCTTTCTCATCCTCTCTCCTTCCCTCTCCTCTCTCTTTCTCATCTCTCTCTTGCTTTCTCTCTCTTTCTCTCTGTCTCTCTCTCTCTACTCTCCAGTCACAACACCAAAACCACATCATGGCTGGATCCTCGGCTGGCCAAGAAGGCCAAACCACCTGAGGAGTGCAAAGAGGACGGTGAGTGTTTGTGTTTTTATGTAAATGCGCAAATATATGTTGATGCATAAGGTTTCTCTCTTCTTCTCTTCAAAAAGTATGTGGACACCTGCTCATCGAACATCTCATTCCATAGCCATGGGCATTAATATGGAGTTGGTCCCCTCTTTGCTGCTATAACAGCCTCCACTCTTCTCGGAAGGCTTTCCACTAGATGTTGGAACATTGCTGCGGGGACTTGATTCCATTCAGCCACAAGAGCATTAGTGAGGTCGGGCACTGATGTGGGGCGATTAGGCCTGGCTAGCAGTCAACGTTCCAATTCATCCCAATGGTCTTCGGTGGGGTTGAGGTCAGGGCTCTGTGCAGGCCAGTCAAATTCTTCCACACCGATCTTGAAAAACCATTTCTGTATGGACCTCGCTTTGTGCACGGGGGCATTGTCATGCTGAAACAGGAAAGGGTCTTCCCCAAACTGTTACCATAAAGCTGGAAGCACAGAATCGTCTAGAATGTATGCTGTAGCGTTAAGATTTCCCTTCACTGGAACTAAGGGGCTTAGCCCAAACCATATTACACATTCTCAATTTTACTTTTTGTGTGCGTATATGTTTGTATGTGAGTGTGTACACTTGTAGAATAGACTGAGACCATTATTCTTCCTCCACCAAACTTTACAGTTGGCGCTATGCAATCGGGCAGGTAGTGTTCTCTTGGCAACCGCCAAACCCAGACTTGTCCGTCGGACTGCCAGATGGTGAAGGGGGATTCATCACTCAAGAGAATGCGTTTCCACTGCTCCAGAAATGTCGGCGAGCTTTACACCACTCCAGTCGACGCTTGAGATTGCGCATGGTGATCTTAGGCTTGTGTGCGGCTTTTCGGCCATGGAAACTCATTTCATGAAGCTCCCGACGAACAGTTATTTTGCCGATGTTGCTTCCAGGGGCAGTTTGGAACTCGGTAGTGAGTGTTCTAACCGAGGACAGATGATTTGTATGCGCTACGCGCTTCAGCACTCGGCGGTCCCATTCTGTGAGCTTGTGTGGCCTACCAGTTCGCAGCTGTGCCGTTGTTGCTTCTAGACATTTCCACTTCACAATAACAGCACTTACAGTTGACCGGGGCAGCTCTAGCAGGGCAGAAATGTAAAGAACTGACTTGTTGGAAAGGTAGCATCCTATGACGGTGCCACGTTGAAAGTCACTGAGCTCTTCAGGAAGGCCATTCTACTGCCAATGTTGGTCTATGGAGATTGCATGGCTGTGTGCTAGATTTTATATACCTGTCAGCAACGGGTGTGGCTGAAATAGCCGAATCCACTAATTTGAAGGGGTGTCCACATAGTTTTGTATATATGGTGTATCTATTTATTGCCATACACTGAGTGTACAAAACATTAGGAACACAATTAGGAACACCAATTTACGTAGCTCTGTCCTTTAGCTGTTCTTGTTTATTAATGTTCTGTATTATGTCATGTTTTATGTTTTGTGTGGACCCCAGGGAGAGTAGCTGCTGCTTTCACAACAGCTAATGGGGATCCTAATAAAATACCAAATACTCATATTGAGTTCCATCCCCTTTTACCCTCAGTACATCCTCAATTCGTTGGGGCATGCTGGCCCATCCAGAGATGCTGGCCCATCTTGACTCCAATGCTTCCCACAGTTATGTCAAGTTCACTGGATATCCTTTGGGTGGTGGACACACTCAAACCATTGCGCCTGGCACCTACTACCATACCCTGTTCAAAGGCACTTAAATATTTTGTCTTGTCGATTCAGTCTCTGAATGGCACACATAAACAATCCATGTCTCAATTGTCTGAAGGCTTAAAAATCCTTTAACCTGTCTCCTCCCCGTAATCTACTGATTTAAAGTGACATCAATAAGGGATCATAGATTTCACCAGGATTCACCTGGTCAGTGTATGTCATGGAAAGAGCAGGTGTTCCTAATGTTAAGTAAATACAAATATTTATAGCTTTCAGCAATGGCCGAGATTTCCATTTACAAGGGTGGAGACTTCGCAAATCTTACCAAATTATGCAAGATTTTAGTTCTGGGTTAACCGTGATTTCTCCTCCTCTCCTCTCCTCTCCTCTCCTCTCCTCTCCTCTCCTCTCCTCTCCTCTCCTCTCCTCTCCTCTCCTCTCCTCTCCTCTCCTCTCCTCTCCTCTCCTCTCCTCTCCTCTCCTCTCCTCTCCTCTCCTCTCCTCTCTCTCTGTCCAGCAAAGGACCTGTGTGTGACGGGAATTCTAATAGCTCTGGTCTGTTAGCAAACACTCTGTTAGCACAGATCCTCCCTCCCCCTATCTCTCTTTCCCTCTCTCTTGCTTGCTCTTTTTCTCACTTGATCTCTTTCTGTCTCTGTCCTCCTTTCTCCCTCTTTTTTAAATCTATTTTTATTCTCTCTCTCACTCCTGTCTGGGGAATTCTCTTGATACCTAAAAAAAAACGGGATAGTTAATAATCATATGGCATAAAAACAGGGAATTGCTGCCATATTGCCTCCACATCTTCACTAAGTATATGTCCTTCTAATTAAGGAAATTAAGGAAAGGAGAATAGGACAGGATATAGTAAGGGGAAGGTTTTATGACATAGGAAAGGAAGGGATGGGAATAGGACATAGGAAAGGAAGCGAATGAAATAGGATATAGAAAAGGAAGGAAGGACATAGGAAAGGAAGCGAATGGAATGTGACGTAGGAAAGGAAGGGATATTAAATAGGAAGGGTATGCAAACAGGAAATCAAGGGAAGGGAATAGGACATAGGCCTAGAAAAGGAAGGGAAGGGATATGATATAGAATAGGAAGGGAAGAGACTAGGACATTGGAAAGGAAGGTGAGGGTTTAAGGACATAGGATAGGAAAGGAAGGGAAGGAAATAAGATGGAAGGGATTACGATGTAGAAAAGAAGGGGAGGGTTCTAGGACGTAGGAAAGGAAAGGCAGGGGATAGAACATAGGAAAGGAATGGGGGGATTTAGGAAAGGGTGGGTTTTAGGATATAGGAAGGGAAGGGAGGACATAGGAAAGGAAAGGAAATTAAGGAAGGAAATAGGACATAAGAAAGGAGGGAAATCTGACATCTGAAGGGAAGGGAATAGGACATAAGAACGGAAAAGAAGGGAATATGGCACAGGGAAGGGTTTAGGATATAGGTAGGGAAGAGTTCAATGACATATGAAGGGAAGCCTCTTTTTGGTATTGGTACATAGCCCCGATGTTGTTTGTTGTTGTTTGCTGCCAGTCTGATTGAAAGATTCTGGGATTTCCTGGAGCCTCTCACCTACCAACAGGGAGGCAGAAACTAATGCATGTCTACTTTCACATCCTTTATCTCTCTCTTTAATGCTCTTTGTCCTTCACTCTCCCTCTGTCAGGCTCTTGCTCTCCTGCTGTGTTTTGAGTGAGAGGCGATGGGTGAGTGAGAGTGTGTGTAATCGAGTGTGCATGTGCGTGCGTGTGTGTGAGATGTACAGTGGGGAGAACAAGTATTTGATACACTGCCGATTTTGCAGGTTTTCCTACTTACAAAGCATGTAGAGGTCTGTAATTTTTATCATAGGTACACTTCAACTGTGAGAGACGGAATCTAAAACAAAAATCCTGAAAATCAAATTGTATGATTTTTAAGTAATTAATTTGCATTTTATTGCATGACATATGTATTTGATACATCAGAAAAGCAGAACTTAATATTTGGTACAGAAACCTTTGTTTGCAATTACAGAGATCATACGTTTCCTGTAGGTCTTGACCAGGTTTGCACACACTGCAGCAGGGATTTTGGCCCACTCCTCCATACAGACCTTCTCCAGATCCTTCAGGTTTCGGGGCTGTCGCTGGACAATACGGACTTTCAGCTCCCTCTAAAGATGTTCTATTGGGTTCAGGTCTGGAGACTGGCTAGGCCACTCCAGGACCTTGAGATGCTTCTTACGGAGCCACTCCTTAGTTGCCCTGGCTGTGTGTTTCGGGTCGTTGTCATGCTGGAAGACCCAGCCACGACCCATCTTCAATGCTCTTTCTGAGGGAAGGAGGTTGTTGGCCAAGATCTCGCGATACATGTCCCCATCCATCCTCCCCTCAATACGGTGCAGTTGGCATGTCTCCTTTGCAGAAAAGCATCCCCAAAGAATGATGTTTCCACCTCATGCTTCACGATTGGGATGGTGTTCTTGGGGTTGTACTCATCCTTCTTCTTCCTCCAAACACGGCAAGTGGAGTTTAGACCAAAAATCTATATTTTTGTCTCATCAGACCACATGACCTTCTCCCATTCCTCCTCTGGATAATCCAGATGGTCATTGGCAAACTTCAGACGGGCCTGGACATGCGCTGGCTTGAGCAGGGGGACCTTGCGTGCGCTGCAGGATTTTAATCCATGACGGCGTAGTGTGTTACTAATGGTTTTCTTTGAGACTGTCATCCCAGCTCTCTTCAGGTAATTGACCAGGTCCTGCCATGTAGTTCTGGGCTGATCCCTCACCTTCCTCATGATCATTGATGCCCCACGAGGTGAGATCTTGCATGGAGCCCCAGACCGAGGGTGATTGACTGTCATCTTGAACTTCTTCCATTTTCTAATAATTGCACCAACAGTTGTTGCCTTCTCACCAAGCTGCTTGCCTATTGTCCTGTAGCCCATCCCAGCCTTGTGCAGGTCTACAATTTTATTCCTTATGTCCTTACACAGCTCTCTGGTCTTGGCCATTGTGGAGAGGTTGGTGTCTGTTTGATTGAGTGTGTGGACAGGTGTCTTTTTATACAGGTAACGAGTTCAAACAGGTGCAGTTAATACAGATAATGAGTGGAGAACAGGAGGGCTTCTTGAAGAAAAACTAACAGGTCTGTGAGAGAGCCGGAATTCTTACTGGTTGGTAGGTGATCTAATACTTATGTCATGCAATAAAATGCAAATGAATTACTTAAAAATCATACAATGTGATTTTCTGGATTTTTGTTTTAGATTCCGACTCTCACAATTGAAGTGTACCTATGATAAAATTACAGACCTCTACATGCTTTGTAAGTAGGAAGACCTGCAAAATCGGCAGTGTATCAAATACTTGTTCTCCCCACTGTATTTGTGCATAGACTTGATGTGTGTACATGCTGTGTGTGTATGCCTCAGCTGACTCTCAGAGTTCAAAGGCTTGAAGAGAGAGGGAAGGGGAGAGAGAGATGAGGAAAGGGAGAGGGGGAGAGAGAGACAGAGAGAGACCAAAAGAGTGAGAGAGAGATAATGGGACTAAAGTTGGAGAAAGAGAGTATTATTTGTCCATCTGAAAGAGAGTGGGGAGAGAGAAAGTGAATTTCACAGGTCTGATCATGTTGATGAAGTAGTGGTAACTCATCCCATTCCCACTATTTCACAGTGTTATCATCGCACTGCTACAGATAACCATATTCCCAGTAAAAATCTTGTGACCATGAAATTGAATTCCATTGTTAGCTTTGTTACTGTTAGCCCAATTGAGAAGCCCACTCTGGTAAGCTCGTCCAGTGCTATAATTTCAAATACCATAAATATGGATACCCCCAATGTTTTAAAATTGCGTAGAGGGCTTGGGCTGTTATATATCAACGTATTAAGTTTGATGTCAAAGATGGACCTTCTTGGTATCTGGGTGCATGACAGGAGCCTGGATATTTTGGTTCTCACAGAGACTTTGCTAAATGGCTCGATCCCGGATAAGATTTCAAGTTTCAAGTTTTAATGTCACATGCACAAGTACAGTGAAATGCCTTTATTGTAAGGTCTAACCCCAACAATGCAGTAATCAATAACAACGTAATACAAAAATTAACAATGTAGAGCAAAATCAAACGAGATATAAAAATAAGAAATAAGAAGAACATTACAAAATAAGTAAGCATACTAAATACAGGGTCAGTTCCAGTACCATATTTACAATGTGCAGGGATACTGGATTGATAAGAGGTAGATGATAAACAGAGTAGCAGCAGTATATATGATGATTGTATATGAGTGGGTGTGTGTAGTCAGTATAAATGTACAGTATGTGCATATTATGTGTGTGTGAGCAAATTATGGAGTGAGTGTTTGTACTGTGTGTGTGTTGGAGTATCAGTGTGTGTAGTGTGTAGGGCCCTGTGAGTGTGCATAGAGACAGTGCAAAAATAAGGACAATGGCATTGCTGATTACAACATTTTCAGGTGTGACAGATTGAAAAAAGGTGGAGGGGTGGCAAAACAGATGTTGGATCTTAACTTGATCACTCTTTTGTCGCAGAGAATTTTCCTGCTGCATCAAAATGAGCAGTTCTCTTTCTCTCCATGTGGGGGCAGTCGACTCATTGGGATCAGGGCTTGCTATCAAAACGCTAGGCCTAGGTCCTATTACTGCAACATTAAAATATACAAAAATGTATCTGATATAGCCTAATAACACAATATATTGGTCTCCACTAGTGTCAAATGTATCCGAAATGCAGCTGTACAGTAGGCTAAACCTAAACTATAGCCTACTGTAGCCTATAGGCCTATAATATTAGATGTAAAGACAAGATGAAATTGAGAATAGTGAGGTAGTGTTACGGATACAGGTATCCTGTGTTTTTGTGTGTTTCTACTCTTTCTGCCCTAATCACAGGTGTCCTGTATGTTCCTGATTGGTGGTCGTTGAGGTGTCTGATGATTGGACCAATCAGTGAACATTCCTGTGAATTGCACCACCTGTTACTCGTTTGTTCAATCACACATCCCATTTTATAAAAACCAAACTTGTGTGTGTTGCAAGAGAGAGAGACTTTTTCCATATGTGAGTATGGACACGGTGGTGTCCTGTGTATTGTGTACTCACTAAGTTGTTGGTTACCCTGTTGGTAACTTTATTAGAATCTATTTCTTTATGTGAGTGTGGATACTGTGGTGTCCTGTGTATTGTGTACTTACTTTGTTGCTGATTACCCTGTTTGGTAGCTTTGTGTGTTTCTGGGAAAAGGGGAGTTTAAGCTAGTTGCCCTTGGGCGTACATTACCCGTAGGAAGAATTCTGTCTAAAAACACTAGTTAGACCTGAGCGGACCACCCACTGTACTTTTGGATGACTAGCAGTAGCCTAGCGGTTCTTCAGGCAGGCTAGATCAGTTTAGGGGGTTTTACACTATTGTTTCATTTCTTGGGTCCTGCTCAGCCCTTTTTCCCAAACCCTTACCGTGTGTTCTGAAATAAACCATGTGTGTTTGACGGTAGTTCATGGTAGTTGTGTCCTATTTGTTCTCACTATTCCATGCCACACTTATAATTTACATGAATTTATGTTACGGGTCTCATGTCCATCCACCCTAGATGTTTAGAGCCACGGGGTTCGTAACATAAAGTGGGGGCTCATCCGGGATCTATCCCATGCTACTCATGCAAATTAGGAAGTGTCTGGTTCAGTGTTGAGCTTGGCAGCTGTACTACCTGTTTTTTTTGTGTGTTCAGTAGTCGACGGCTCGTGTTGCTAGTAGGATGGCTACTTTTGAGTTGGAGGCATTTTTGGAAAACCCTACGTGGGAGGTTTTTGAGAATTGCCGTAGAGTGGATCTACAGGTTTTGGCTGACCACTTTTCTGTACCGATATCAAGGGTTTTAGTGAAAGCCGAAGTGAGGAAAGCAGTGTTAGAAATATTGTTGAGCGAGCGAGTGCTTGAGTTACCGCCGCCTGAGTCTGCTGCTCCTGTAGGGGAGGTGGTGGCTGTTCCTGTAAGCCCATCAGTGTCTGAGGACGAGGCTAAGGCTCCAGCCACATTGCCCCGTTATGACCCACTCTCCCCACTGACTGACAGTGATGCCAGGATGGATGTCCGCTTGACACGGCTCCAAATGGAGGCGGAAGAGCGGGCACAAATCAGGCTAGACAAGCTGGAAACGCGTAGGCTTGATCAGGAACTGGAGACGCGTAAGATGGATCTGGAGACGCGTAGGCTTGATCAAGAACTGGAGACGCGTAAGATGGAACTAGAGGTGCGTAAAATGGAACTAGAGGCAGAAACAGCGAGGTTAGTCTCTGCTAATACTATGCCTGCTAGTGAGCCATCCTCACCAGCTGTGTCATCTGCTACGTTTGATATTAGTAGGCAGATCACCTTGGTACCTGTGTTCAGGGAGTCAGAGGTTGATTCCTATTTCAGTGTGTTTGAACGGATAGCGGTAGCATTGAAATGGCCCGAAGAGGTATGGTGCCTATTACTTCAGTGTAAACTAACAGGTAAAGCCCAAGAGGTTCTGGCAGCGCTACCTCTTGAAGACAGTTTGAATTATGAAGTGGTCAAAGCTACTGTTCTTCGTGCCTATGAGCTTGTTCCTGAGGCATATCGACAGAGATTTAGGTCTCATAAAAAGTCTCCTACTCAGACTTATATGGAGTTTGCTAGAGACAAAGGAAATCTGTTTGACAAATGGCACAGTGCTAGTAAGGTAACTGATTTTAACTCTCTACGGGAGTTAATCTTGTTAGAAGAGTTTAAAAATTGCTTACCGAACGCATTGTAGTTTATCTGAACGAACAGAAAGTATCCTCACTGTCGGAAGCGTCTGTATTGGCAGACGAGTTTGTGTTGACGCATAAGAGCGTGTTTTCGGCTCGTACGGAGAGCAGGGCTGCGGAGTTGCTAACTTTTAATCCTAGTCGACCAGCAGTACATCCAGCGCGCCCAAAAGATGTGCGTCACTGTTTCTATTGTCATAAGGTGGGACATATGGTTAATGATTGCTTTTTGCTTAAACGCAAACAGGGGATGCCTCAGCACACCAGGCCACCAACGGGTGTTGGGCTGATTCGTACGGTTGTAAGGCCGGAATCAAGACAGAGGCCTCATACTGAATGTGGTTTGAAAGTCCCTGTCCCAGATCACAGTTATGAACCGTTCATTTTTGAGGGGTTTGTTTCTATATCAGATGACGAAGCGTCTCAGCGTCCAGTTAGAATCCTCAGAGATACTGGTGCGGCGCAGTCGTTCATACTATCTGATGTGTTGCCCTTGTCTAATAATACATATTGTGGTTCCAATGTGTTAGTACAAGGAATTGAAATGGGATTTGTCCCAGTGCCATTGCACTTTGTGAACGTACACTCTGAGTTAGTCAGTGGATTGTTCAGAGTGGGCGTACGTCCTATGTTGCCAGTAAAAGGTGTGACATTTATAATGGGCAACGATATTGCCGGAGGAAAGGTGATACCCGTATTGGAGGTATTGGATAAAAGTGACCAGTCTCTCTCCGAGGAGCTGGCACAGGGTTATCCAGATGTGTTCCCCGCTTGTGCTGTCACACGTGCTCAAGCACGACAAGTGGGTGAAGTGATAGATTTGTCGAACACGATTCTATTCAGAGAGTGTGACCCAGAGGATAGTTCGGGTGCTACCCCTGGTAAGCTGGTGCAGTCTGACCAACAGCCCAGAGAAAGGAAGAAGGATGTGGAACTTGTTGCTGAGGCAATACAGTTACCAGTTACTCGTGAGCAGCTGATCGCTAACCAACAGGTTGACATTAGCCTGGCTAAATGTTTTTCTAGTGTTGTCTCAGAGGACGAGCTAAAGAAGAAAAAACATGGCATATTTCATTGATGGTAATCTCCTCATGCGTAAATGGACATCCCATGTTGACGCTGGCGGAGATTGGAATGCTGTTTACCAAATAGTGATTCCTACAGCCTTTCGACAAAATGTTTTATCCTCGCTCATGATCACCAGTGGTCCGGACATCTGGGAGTCACCAAGACTTATGATCGTGTTTTGCGACATTTCTTTTGGCCTGGCTTAAAACAAGATGTGGCTCAGTTCTGTCGGACTTGCCACACCTGTCAAGTAGTTGGGAAACCGAACCAGGTTATTTCCCCGCACCTCTTTGTCCCATACCGGCCATAGGTGAACCATTCGAACATGTGATGGTTGATTGTGTTGGACCATTACCGAAAACAAAATCTGGTAACCAGTTTATGTTGACAATTATGTGTGTGGCCACCAGGTACCCAGAGGCCATTCCTCTGCGAAGGATTACTGCTCCGGTGGTGAGTAAAGCGTTGATCAAATTCTTCTCAACTTTTGGGTTACCTAAGGTGATACAAACTGATCAGGGTACGAATTTCCTTTCTAAACTTTTCAAACAAGTGTTAAAATCCTTGTCGGTTACACACCGTGTGTCAAGCGCATATCACCCAGAGTCTCAGGGTGCGCTTGAACGTTGGCATCAGACCCTGAAGTCTATGCTCCGTAAATATTGCTTGGAATCTGAGAAAGATTGGGATGAGGGAGTTCCTCTAGTTTTGTTTGCTGTCCGTGAGACAGTACAGGAATCCCTAGGGTTCAGCCCAGCTGAACTGGTGTTTGGACACACCATGAGAGGACCTATGAAAGTCCTTAAGGATCAGTTTTTGTCACAAGAGTTGTGTGTGAAAGAAAATGTGTTGGACTACGTTAGTCGCTTTCGTGAGCGCCTACATGCTGCCTGTGCTCGAGCAAAGGAAGCGCTGTCTTCCTCACAGAAACGGATGAAACGACACTATGACACACAGGCTGTTTCTCGTTCACTGCAGCCAGGTGACCGAGTTCTTGTATTGTTGCCTGTGCCAGGAGCGTCATTGTCAGCACGTTTCTCTGGTCCTTATGTCATTGAAAAGAAACTAACTGAAACTGACTATGTGATACAGACTCCTGATAGAAAACGCCAATCTCGTGTGTGCCACGTTAACATGTTGAAGACATACCACACCAGACCCGTCACTCAGGTAGACAGTCCAGAGAAACTGGCCGAGTCGGCTGTCTCTGTTGCTGCTACGGCTGTAGTGGGAGGTCATGTTAATGATGTGGACGGAGATGGTTTGGAGTTGCGCAATACTCAGCAGCAGTGTGCTAGATTGCCCAATTCAGAGATGCTGCTGTCTCTCCCGTCAAGCCTGATTCATTTAACGGACAGACAGTCAGATGATATTGTGAGACTATTACACAGCTTTCCATGTCTTTTTAATGATGTTCCTACATGTACAAATGTGTTAGAACATGACATTAATGTTGGAAACGCTGCACCTATCAAGCAACATCCTTATCGTGTCAACGTCTCTAAGAGAAAGATAATGAGGGGTGAGGTCGGTTATTTGCTGGAGAATAACCTGGCTATGCCAAGTTCAAGTCCTTGGAGTTCTCCGTGCATTCTGGTTCCTAAACCTGATGGGACATCCAGATTATGTACGGACTATCGGAAGGTCAATGCTGTCACAGTGCCCGACTCGTTCCCGTTACCCAGACTGGATGACTGTATTGATACTGTTGGTGCTGCTACTTATGTAACCAAACTAGATCTTCTAAAAGGTTACTGGCAGGTGCCATTAACCCCACGTGCCTCCGACATCTCTGCCTTTGTGACCCCAGATCACTTCCTACAATATGCTGTCATGGCATTTGGGATGCGGAACGCACCAGCCACTTTCCAACGCCTGGTTAACACAGTATTGGCTGGAGTTCCTAATTGTAGTGCTTACCTTGATGATCTGGTAATTTATTCAACTGAGTGGTCTGATCATGTTAACACTCTAAGGGTAGTGTGTGAACGTCTAGCAACCGCTTCTCTAACCCTGAACTTAGCAAAGTGCGAGTTTGGGAAGGCCACTGTTACTTATCTTGGTAAACAGGTCGGCCATGGTCAGGTGCGCCCTGTAGATGCCAAGGTCTCAGCTATAAACGCATTTCCGCACCTACCACCAGAAGAGAGCTACGCCGTTTTTTAGGGATGGTTGGCTACTACCGTAGTTTCTGTAAAAATTTCTCTGCGGTAGTTGCTCCATTAACGGATTTGCTCAGTCCGGCGAGAAAATTTGTATGGTCTGGAAGATTGTTGTACTGCTTTTAACACTGCTAAAGCACTCTTATGTAGTACTCCTGTTCTTGCTGCGCCAGATTTTGAACGACCGTTTAAACTGGAGGTAGATGCAAGTGCCAGAGGTGCTGGGGCTGTTCTACTGCAGCAAGACCAGAGTGGAGTGGACCATCCTGTCTGTTATTTTTCACGGAAATTTAACAAATGTCAGACAAACTATTCCACCATTGAACAAGAAGCTCTAGCTTTGTTGTTAGCTCTGCAGTACTTTGAAGTTTATGTTGGTTCCAGTGCATTACCAGTGATAGTGTATACTGATCATAACCCCTTAGTTTTTCTCCACCGGATGTACAACCAGAACCAACGCCTTATGCGTTGGGCACTTGTCGTGCAAAATTATAATTTGGAGATCCGCCACAAAAAGGGGTTAGACAATGTGATGGCAGATGCTTTGTCTCGTGTTTTTTTTTGTTATCCCGACAGGATGATTATTGAAATTTGGGTGTTGTGATAGTACGTGTGTCGCAAACCATTGTGGTTTGCTCTTTTAAGGGTGGGAGTGTTACGGATACAGGTATCCTGTGTTTTTGTGTGTTTCTACTCTTTCTGCCCTAATCACAGGTGTCCTGTATGTTCCTGATTGGTGGTCGTTGAGGTGTCTGATGATTGGACCAATCAGTGAACATTCCTGTGAATTGCACCACCTGTTACTCGTTTGTTCAATCACACATCCCATTTTATAAAAACCAAACTTGTGTGTGTTGCAAGAGAGAGAGACTTTTTCCATATGTGAGTATGGACACGGTGGTGTCCTGTGTATTGTGTACTCACTAAGTTGTTGGTTACCCTGTTGGTAACTTTATTAGAATCTATTTCTTTATGTGAGTGTGGATACTGTGGTGTCCTGTGTATTGTGTACTTACTTTGTTGCTGATTACCCTGTTTGGTAGCTTTGTGTGTTTCTGGGAAAAGGGGAGTTTAAGCTAGTTGCCCTTGGGCGTACATTACCCGTAGGAAGAATTCTGTCTAAAAACACTAGTTAGACCTGAGCGGACCACCCACTGTACTTTTGGATGACTAGCAGTAGCCTAGCGGTTCTTCAGGCAGGCTAGATCAGTTTAGGGGGTTTTACACTATTGTTTCATTTCTTGGGTCCTGCTCAGCCCTTTTTCCCAAACCCTTACCGTGTGTTCTGAAATAAACCATGTGTGTTTGACGGTAGTTCATGGTAGTTGTGTCCTATTTGTTCTCACTATTCCATGCCACACTTATAATTTACATGAATTTATGTTACGGGTCTCATGTCCATCCACCCTAGATGTTTAGAGCCACGGGGTTCGTAACATAAAGCCTACGTAATGGAGCGCAGTGGCACATGAAAGCCCATACATTTTTGGATCTACAGTGCCTTCAGAAAGTATTCACACCTTGACTTTTCTATATTTTGTTGTGTTACAGACTGAATTTTAAATTGAGATTGTGTCAATGGCCTACACACAATACCCCCATATTGTCACCTCTCCTGAGTGGGGCAGTGGTCTAAGGCACTGCATCGCAGTGCTAGCTGTGCCACTAGAGATCCTGGTTCGAATCCAGGCTCTGTCGTAGCCGGCCGAGACTTGGAGACCCATGGGGCGGTGCACAATTGGCCCAGGGTAGTGGAGGGAATGGCCGGCAGGGATGTAGCTCAGTTGGTAGAGCATGGCGTTTGCAACGCCAGGGTTGTGGGTTTGATTCCCACGGGGGGCCAGTATGAAAATATATATATATAAGACAATGAAAAAAAATTGTATGCACTCACTAACTGTAATTTGCTCTGGATAAGAGTGTCTGCTAAATGACTAAAATGTAAGTGGAATTATGTTTTTAGAATTTTGTACAAAACAATAAAAAATGAAAAGCTGAAATGTCTTGAGTCAATAAGTATTCAACCCCTTTGTTATGGCAAGCCTAAATAAGTTTGGGGACGGATATAATTTTACAGAATGGTTACCTGGGGGAAAATGGGGGAGGTTCATGCTTTTTCAATTTCAGTCAAGGGGAGGGTTTAGTATTTTTTTAATCTAGTCCACGGGAGGGTCATGTAATTTGTAATTGATGACATTTCTATATTTCTCAGAATTAGTGCTTATTAATTCTATAATAACTTTCTTGTAACATTCATATTCTGACTATCTCTGAAACTCACTTAGATAATACCTTTGATGATACAGTGGTAGCAATACATGGCTATAACATCTACTGAAAAGACAGAAATGCCAACGGGGGTGGTGTTGCGGTTTATATTCAGAACCACATTCCTGTAAAGCTTAGAGAGGATCTCATGTTAAATACTGTTTAAGTAATATTGCTACAGGTTCATCTGCCTCACCTAAAGCCCATTCTGGTGGGAAGCTGCTATAGACCACTAAGTGCTAACAGTCAGGATCTGGATAACATGTGTGAAATGCTTGATTATTTATGTGATATCAATAGAGGGTATACTTTCTGGGTGATTTAAATATTCAGGCTGCCCATTCAATAAAAAACGTCAAACTGTAACCAGTGTCTGCAACCTGGTTCAGGTTGTCAGTCTGCCTACAGAGGTAATTACAAACAGCACAGGAATGAAATCATTAACATGTATTGATCACATCTTTACTAATGCTGCAGAAATTTGCTTTAACCTCTTATGGATCAGACCCTTTTTTTTTCAATTTCCGCCTAACATGACATACCCAAATCTAACTGCCTGTAGCTCAGGACCTGAATCAAGGATATGCATATTATTGATACCATTTGAAAGGAAACACATTGAAGTTTGTGGAAATTTGAAATTAATGTAGGAGAATATAAAACATTAGATCTGGTAAAAGATAATACAAACAAAAAAACATGTGTTTTCTAATATTTTCTTTGTTCCATCATCTTTGAAATGCAAGAGAAAGGCCACAATATAATATTACAGTTTAGGTGCAGTGTGTGTGCAAAGTTTCAGATTGATCCAGTGAAGCATTGCAATACTGGACTATTTTGTATTAAGTCTTCCCAAATCTGCCGAATTGGTCAATTGATAAATTTTCAAGTACATAACTATAGAGAACATGCAAAAATGATATGGTAATACAAAATGTAAGTTTACACACTCCCAGGAATGTCAGACATGATGGATCATTAGCTTATACACTAACTTTCACACATCTAGATGGCCGGGCGGGGTGGGTGTGGAGCCAGAGACAGCAGGGGTTCAAACTGTAAAACCCAGTTCCCACATTTGAATATAAAAATGGTTTTTGTCAAACAAAACTATGCTACATTCTATCTCTGGGACCCTCATGATGACAAATCAGAGCAAGATTACTGAATGTAAATACAGTCGTGGTCAAAAGTTTTGAGAATGACACAAGTATTGGTCTTCACAAAGTTTGCTGCTTCAGTGTTTTTAGATATTTTTGTCAGATGTTACTATGGTATACTGAAGTATAATTACAAGCATTCCATAAGTGTCAAATGCTTTTATTGACAAATACATTAAGTTTATGCAAAGAGTCAATATTTGCAGTGTTGACCCTTCTTTTTCAAGACCTCTGCAATCCGCCCTGGCATGCTGTCAATTAACTTCTGGGCCACATCCTGACTGATGGCAGCCCATTCTTGCATAGTCAATGCTTGGAGTTTGTCAGAATTTGTGGGGTTTTGTTTGAGAATTGACCACAAGTTCTCAATGGGATTAAGGTCTGGGGAGTTTCCTGGCCATGGACCCAAAATGTTGATGTTTTGTTCCCTGAGCCACTTAGTTATTACTTTTGCCTTATGACAAGGTGCTCCATCATGCTGGAAAAGAAATTGTTCGTCACAAAACTGTTCTTGGATGGTTGGGAGAAGTTGCTCTCAGAGGATGTGTTGGTACCATTCTTTATTCGTGGCACAGGACTGATGGTAGCGCTCACCTTGTCTTCTCCGGACAAGCTTTTTTCCAGATGCCCCAAACAATCGGAAAGGGGATTCATCAGAGAAAATTACTTTACCCCAGTCCTCAGCAGTCCAATCCCTGTACCTTTTGCAGAATATCAGTCTGTCCCTGATGCATTTCCTGGAGAGAAGTGGCTTCCTCGCTGCCCTTCTTGACACCAGGCCATCCTCCAAAAGTCTTCGCCTCACTGTGCGTGCAGATGCACTCACACCTGCCTGGTGCCATTCCTGAGCAAGCTCTGCACTGGTGGTGCCCCGATCCCGCAGCTGAATCAACTTTAGGAGACGGTCCTGGTGCTTGCTGGAGTTTCTTGGGCGCCCTAAAGCCTTCTTCACAACAATTGAACCTCTCTCCTTGAAGTTCTTGATGATCCGATAAATGGTTGATTTAGGTGCAATCTTACTAGCAGCAATATCCTTGCCTGCGAAGCCCTTTTTGTGCAAAGCAATGATGACGGCACGTGTTTCCTTGCAGGTAACCATGGTTAACAGAGGAAGAACAATGATTTCAAGCACCACCCTCCTTTTAAAGCTTCCAGTCTGTTATTCTAACTCAATAAGCATGACAGAGTGATCTCCAGCCTTGTCCTCGTCAACACTCTCACTTGTGTTAACAAGAGAATCACTGACATGATGTCAGCAGGTCCTTTTATGGCAGGGCTTTTTGGGGAGTAAGTTCATTTTCATGGCAAAGAGGGACTTTTCAACTAATTGCAATTCATCTGATCACTCTTCATAACATTATGGAGTATATGCAAATTGCCATCATAAAAACTGAGGCAGCAGACTTTGTGAAAATTAATATTTGTGTCATTCTCAAAACTTTTGACCACGACTGTACATTATTTACCTTCAGAGGTGAATGTATCAAACCTGTTGGCGTGATACGTTTTTTGTTGTTGTGCACGCTCATCAAACAATAGCATGGTATTTTTTTCACTGTAATAGCTACTGTAAATTGGACAGTGCAGTTATATTAACAAGAATGTAAGCTTTCTGCCTATATAAGACATGTCTATGTCATGGAAAGTTTGCTGTTACTTACAACAGTCATGCTAATCACATTAGCGCATGTTTGCTCAACCGTACCGTTCCGTATACGGGACACCGATCCCGTAGAAGTTGAAGCAATATCCAAATCCATAGGATGTGGGGATCACAATATAGTAGCCATATCTAGCAAAACCAAAGTTCCAATGGCTGGTGGTCCTAATATAGTGTATAAGAGGTCATACAATACGTTTTGTAGTGATTCTCATGTTGATAACGTAAAGAATATATTCTGGTCTGTGGTCTGTAATGAGGAGTAACCAGACACTGCACTTGACACATTTATGAAATTGCTTATTCCAGTTAATAATAAGCATGCACACATGAAGAAAATGACTGTAAAAACGGTTAAATCTCCTTGGATTGATGAGGAATAAAAAAATTTATAGTTGAGAAGGATGAAGCAAAAGGTATGGTAAATAAGTCTGGCAGCCCAATCGATTGGCAAACGTACTGCAAATTAAGAAATCATGTGACTAAACTAAATAAAAATGAAAATAAACTGTCCTATGAAACAAAAATCTTTGATATAAAGAATGATAGTAAAAAGCTTTGGAGCACCTTAAATGAAATTTTGGGAAAAAAGGCAAACTCACAAAACCCACTGATATTGCCAACTACTTTAATGACTTTTTCATTGGCAAGATAAGCAAACTTAGGTATGACATGCCAGCAACAAATGCTGACACTACATATCCAAGTATATCTGACCAAATTATGAAAGACAAGCATTGTACTTTTGAATTCCGTAGAGTGAGTGTGGAAGAGGTGAAAAAAGTATTGTTGTCTGTCAACAATGACAAGCCACCTGGGTCTGACAATCTGGATGGAAAATTACTGAGGATAATAGCGGACGATATTGCCACTCATATATGCCATATCTTCAATTTAAGCCGACTAGAAAGTGTGTGCCCTCGAGCCTGGAGGGAAGCAAAAGCCATTCCACTACCCAAGAATTGTAAAGCCCCCTTTATTGGCTCAAATAGCCGACCAATCAGCCTGTTACCAACCCTTAGTAAACTTCTGGAAAAAATTGTGTTTGACCAGATATAATGCTATTTTACAGTTACGGATGACACAACACTATACACGTCAGCTGCTACAGCAACTGAAATGACTGCAACACTCAGTTAGGTGTAACCCTGGACTGTACACTGTCATGGTCAAAATATATTGATACAACAGTAGCTAAGATGGGGAGAAGTATGTCCATAATAAAGCACTGCTCTGCCTTCTTAACAACACTATCAACAAGGCAGGTCCTACAGGCCCTAGTTTTGTCGCACCAAGACTACTGTTCAGTAGTGTGGCCAGGTGCCACAAAGAGGGACTGCAGTTGGCTCAGAACAGGGCAGCACGGCTGGCTCTTAAAAGTACATGGAGAGCAAACATGAATGATATGCATGTCAATCTCTCATGCCTCAAAGTGGAAGAGAGATTGACGTCATCACTACTTGTTTTTGTGTGAGGTATTGACATGTTGAAAGCACTGAGCTGTCTGTTTAAACGACTAGCACACAGCTCGGACACCCATGCATACCCAACAAGACATGCCACCAGAGGTCTCTTCACAATCCCCAAGTCCAGAAAAGACTATGGAAGGCGCACAGTACTACATAGAGCCATGACTACATAGAACTCTATTCCACATCAGGTAACTGATGCAAGCAGTAGAATTAGATTTAAAAAACAGGTAAAATACACCTTATGGAACAGTGGGGACTACTGAAAAAATAGAATGGATCCGATTATATAGAGTGATCGATCTATAACAGCGCTTTGGTCTGCGAAGCGTTTTGCTAGAAACAAGCTGTAAAATACCCAGGAAAGATGTGACTCTGAAGCATTGTTTCGTTTCTTTGAGAAACACTTGTGAACTTCTCTCGTTGGGTTAAGTGACGGAAGAAGAGTAGCCAGCAGTTAAAGCTTACATTTCTCTGTGTCAGTAGGCCTACTCTGTCTAGGGTGGAACGGTATGCCTAACTTTTGAAAGTACCATGCTCAGATTCCTAATGACGTCTCAGATTTAATTATTTGCAAACAGGGATAGTTTCATTGCTAACAAGACACACTGATTCGGCATTGGAGAAATATGATAAGATGAACACATACGCCTGTCTCTCTGTCCATTCTTAGTCTGTAATTTATGGTATTAAAAAATATTCTGCCAAAGTGACGTAGAATTGCATGAAATGTTTACAAAAGGCATTTTTTTCTCTGATCTGCAAATACGATGTTAGATTCATGCAATGATTTTGCTATAAATGAGATCTTTCCACCCCTACTCTTGTCCACGGTGGTCTGCGAACCCACAACCTTCTGGCCCGCAGCCCTGTGCGCTATCAAAATTCCTGTGTTGCCATGTAACGCTTACAGGACAAAGAACAGTTTCTAAAACTGCATATCTAAGGCTCTGTACTGTCCAATATGTAAGGGTAAATGGTAGCCATGTTCTCTGCTATCCACTTTGTTTTAATTCTTATTTTGGGTATAGGGGAGGGTGTAGGTAAAATACATTTTTCTGAAGGGAGGGCCATCCATTTTTTATTTCAGAGAGATCCGACTTTCTCCATGTAACCCTTATTATAAATAACTTTCACTCCCTTAGGAGTAAACATTTGCTTAACAAGTCACATAATAAGATGCATGGACTCACTCTGTGCAATAATTGTTTTTAACATGATTTTTGAATGACCACCGCATCTCTGTACCCCACACATACAATTATCTGTAAGGTCCCTCAGTCGAGCAGTGAATTTCAAGCACAGATTCAACCACAAAGACCAGGGAGGTTATCCAATGATTTGCAAAGAAGGGCACCTATTGGTAGATGGGTTAAAAAAAAGCAGACACTGAATATCCCTTTGAGCATGGTGAAGTTATTAATTACACTTTAGATGGTGTATCAATACACCCAGTCACTACAAAGATACAGGCGTCCTTCCTAACTCAGTTGCCAGAGAGGAAGGAAACCGCACAGGGATTTCACCATGAGGCCAATGGTGACTTTAACACAGTTACAGAATTTAATGCCTGTGATAGGAGAAAACTGAGGATGGATCAACAACATTGTAGTTCTCCACAATATTAACATAAATGACAGAGTGAAAAGAAGGAAGCCTGTATGCTTGTTATTGGCAAGGACTAGGGAGTGTTTTAGGGTAAAAATAAATTGAATAGTACTAAGCACAGGCAAAATCCTAGAGGAAAACCTGATTCAGACTGATTCAGACACTTGGAGACAAATTCACCTTTCAGCAGGACAATAACCTAAAATGCAAGGCCAAATGTACTCTGGAGTTGCTTACCAAGACAACATTGCATTTTCCTGAGTGGCCTAGTTGCAGTTTTGACTTAAAGGGATACTTTCTGATTTTTTGTCTCTGTGTCCAGTATGAAGGAAGTTAGAGGTACTTTCGTGAGCCAATGCTAACTAGTGTTAGCGCAATAACTGGAAGTCTATGGGGAGCTGACAAATGACTTATGCTTATTCATATGCACACAGTACATAGCACATCAGTAGCACTTATGTATGTTCTGTTCCAACTGTGAGTACTCCCATCTGTTTTCATATGTATACTGCCATTTATAAATGGAAACACACCTTAGCAGGCAATTGTTGCATCTATTTTCTTTGCCAACTTTCTAAATGTTGACAAAATAATCACCGGACAACTTAATGGAAATATTCATTCTGAAGTTATCGGCGGTCACATAAAGACAGATAAACATCTTGATTTTCTGTTTAGTGAAGATCTTCCAGAAGAGCAAAAAAGCTAATGACATATTTAGCTGTTCTACGAGTGGTCTAACATGCTGACCAGACTGCCTGTGTTGCGTGCGCGAGCGTTGCAGAATACATTTACACATCCAAACTGCTCAAGCGTGTCTGCATAGCCAGGCGCTAAAATAGAACTTGGTACTATTATAGGCACTTGACGCGCTGCAAGTACTGCCATTCCCATCTACTCATTGGTTTTCACAAGCATATACCCACGTGGGTGATTGAAAGGTCCAAATTCCAGTCCAGTTGGTGGCGGTAATGCACCTTAAAGTTGGTTGCCAACTGCCATATAGAATCCACAGAAGAAGAATGAACAAGAAGAGAATAATCAAAGAAAAATAACTAAAAACTAAATAGGTTTCCCTTTTATCTGTGGATTGATTGTCAGAGTAGAGAACACACGATTTTGTGCGACTCAAAATGGGTCAGAATTCTACACAAATCCAGAAAAAAAGGACCATTTGCATTTCAGGTAAAATAACCCAATGTTTCTCTCCCAGGAGAAATTGACTAGCAACAGCAAGCTAGCTAATGTCCATGAATGTTTCATGTGTTTTGACCTCTCCCCAAATTAATATAGTTGGTTCACAGTTGGTTTAGGTGTTTTAACCTGCTTGTCATGAACGCGTCTGGTGGGGATAGACAAAATCAACATGCGGACGATGACGCACGCGCGGAGCCCAGTTTGGTCATCATGTGAGGCAGTCGTTAAATAACGAGCGTTTTCTCAAGCAACTTTAGTAACGATGGTTTTGTATTTGTATTTGTATTTATTATCAATCCCCATTAGCTCCTGCCAAGGCAGCAGCCACTCTTCCTGGGGTCCAGCAAAATTAAGGCATTTAAACTATTTTAAAACATTACAATACATTTACAACAGATTTCACAACATATTAAGTGTTTGCCCTCTACAACACAAAATCCATGTGTACGTGTGTGTATAGTGCGTATGTTATCGTGTGTTTGTAAGCATGTGTCTGTGCATATGTTTGTGTTGCTTCACAGTCCCCGCTGTTCCATAGGGTATATTGTTATGTTTTTTTAAATCCAATGTTACTGCTTTCATGAGTTACTTGATGTGGAATAGAGTTCCATGTAGTCATGGCTCTATATAGTACTGTCCGCCACCCATAGTATGTTCTAGACTTGGGGACTGTGAAGAGACCTCTGGTGGCATGTCTTGTGGGGTATGCATGGGTGTCCGAGCTGTGTGCTTGTAGTTCAAACAGACAGCTCGGTGCATTCAACATGTCAATACAAATACAAGTCGTGATGAAGTCAATCTCTCCTCCACTTTGAGCCAGGAGAGATTTACATGTATATTATTAATGTTAGCTCTCTTTGTACATCCAAGGGCCAGCCATGCTGCCCTGTACTGAGTCAATTGCACTTTTCGTAGGTCCCTCTTTGCACTTGACCACACGACTGAACAGTAGTCCAGGTGCGACAAAACTAGGGCCTGTAGGACCTGCCTTGTTGATAGCCAGTGGCATGTCATTAGTAAAGATCGAAAAAAGTAAGGGACCTAGACAGCTGCCCTGGGGAATTCATGATTCTACCTGGATTTTTTTGGAGAGGCTTCCATTAAAGAACACCCTCTGTGTTCTGTTAGACAGGTAACTATTTATCCAAAATATAGCAGGGGGTGTAAAGCCATAACACATAAGTTTTTCCAGCAAAAGATTATGATCGATAATTTCAAAAGCCGCACTGAAGTCTAACAAAACAGCCCCCACAATCGTTTTATCATCAATTTCTCTCAACTAATCATCAGTCATTTGTGTAAGTGCTGTGCTTGTTGAATGTCCTACATAAGGGACACCAACGGCATTTGCGTATGATCGATGAGAAATGTCATATGGCAAATGGACGGCCCTTTACTAGACGTCCGTGGGTGCGCTAAAAATAGGCCGATGGCCTCGGGTCGAGCGCCAAGGCCCGTTCTTCCGGGAAGTCATGAAAGCAGGTTTCCAGGACACTCGGTTTCCGAGATATAACATTTTTCTATATGGCAAATGGACATTTCATCACCAAATGGACATGGCCGTTTTTCGTAAACGGAACAGACTTAAAAGACGAAACTCGGTGAGCAGAGGGGCGGCCAGATGTAGTTTTAGCCTGGAAACAAGATGGCGTCGAGGCCACGACGCTCTTTGAGTTAATACACATTTTCTGGGATTAAATGTTGAAAACTGTAATAAAGTGCAATTTGACCACTGTACGTCAAAGTACATAAACCTACGGTGTAAGGAAACATAGAACCAGCCATGTATCTATCGTAGTTTACGATAAATCATACAATGTCCAATTTGTGAAGCTAAGAAAAATATGTTTTTTGTAGAAAAAAGTTATAGATTCAGTTGAGGCGTGTTAAGGCGAATCCGTTAAGGCAGGTTTCGGAGCTCTACATGATTTCTGTGATTTTCTGTATGAAGTTTGTCCATATATATTTCATATTGCAATTGGAAAGACTCACACAGACCTGTGTACTTCAAGTATTCTTTTGAGACCCAAAGAACCACCCCATAAGCCCAGGACACAGAGACAGCACCCAGATAGACATGTTCTAGCCTGACAAGTGCTCACACTGCCCATCAGACCTCAGAGAAAAACTCACACACACAGCCAAGATGTTGTGACACAGTGTGTGGTTTACAGACGCAAGGAGCCTGCAATAGTTACCGGCGTTCGAACCATCAAAGAACCGTCAGACCTAGAGCTCTGAAACTTTAGAAACCTGCTGTATAGCTTAAGTCAGTACTTCTCAGTGAGTTATGTCGTTCTAGGAGGTTCTCTGGCCGAGAAACAGCCTCGTCCATTTACAATATGTTAAATTCATTTTTAACATCACGAAAATATCGAGCCAAAACTCGGGATTCGGGTTTGCCTCAGCTAGGCCTACACATAATGTCAGAACTGGACCTGCAGCTCGAATGTAACTACGTGTTTTAAGGTTTTTTATGGTTTTAACAGAAGGCGCTATGAATTTTGGGCCGGCTCTGACATATGTGATAGTTGGCTTCTAAACGAGTTGGACAAAGTGAGTTTGGTGACAGTATGTATCAGTTTGGTGTCAGTATGATATCTTATCGACTGATGGCTGACTGTCCAATTGCAGTATAATATATTGGCATTGTCCATATGTTATATTGCTAATGGACAGTGTCCATTTCCAATATGTTTAAACAGGGATTTACCATCACAAATGGACAGGCTGAAATCAACACCAACGAGCAAAGGAGAGGAACCACTATCACTGCTAGGCCGTTCCGAGTTCAACGATGTGCCCCACTTGACCATAGCTCGCTCGGTCTTTCCGCAGCGACTGTGCAAAAAAGTTGGCCCGGAATGAAGCTTGACTAGTAGTGATTTCAACAAGATTTTGACATTTTACAGCCTCTGGGTCATGCTGAGACACGCTGTTTTCAATTGGGGTCATCGGGGGGAGGTTGAGGTGGACAAGCCACAGAGTTATTCTAGCTGCGTGCGGCCGTTCATGTGGTTGGACACATCCGAGTTTCTCCCTTAGGATAACATTGGTTTATAGGTTATGCTCTAACTCTGCTTCTGTGCATGCAATTTGCAAAGTTCCTTTTGCCACGTGTTCAGGGTCACCGGTAGTTCTACAGATATCAATATGAATACAGTACATGGTCCCCGTCATATCCTAAACGGGAAGTATGAACTTTACCTTCAACAAATGAACAGGCTGTAATCAACAAACGGACAGGCTGAAATCAACACTGAATGGCAAACGAATGGCATCACTATAGTCTCTAGGCTGTTCCGAGTTCAACAAGGTGCCCCACTTGGCCGTAGCTCTCTCGGTCTGACCACAGCGACTGTGCAAGGAGGCCCAAAATGAAGCCTGACCTAAATGTGAGGTGCTTTCGGGTGACAGCGGCATAACCTTTGAGTCTAGAAACACAATTCAACCACAGGACAGTTCCCAAGGTCCTCCCGATCTGCACAAGCCTAGTCCTTGACCATGTGGAATTAACCCTTAACAGTGAAAACAGGGTGTATTTCATGTAAGAGTTGACATTGACTTATATCCCCATAGGAATGCATTGCCTGCTGCCCTAACTTCAACCTGATGCCTATGTGGGTTATGATTGCCAAATCAAACTGTCTTCAATGACAACCCATCAGGCCACTATAAGGATTACCTGTGTTGATTTTAAGCTTCCTGGAGCAAGTGGTTAAATCGACCCTAAACAACAATGCATTCAACCTTCTGTAAATCAGTCAGGATTCTGTAAAAGTGTGTCCCATGGAGGATATATGTTTACTTTCAGCTTCCTGTGACAATTGGTGTCATACTGGGTGTTTCGAAGGGTGAAAAAGGTCACATCTTTCCAAAATGTCATATGTGTGATTAGGCAACCCTCATGAACTGTAAATCAGTCAAATCTCCAATCAGACCTCCAAGAGTGACACAGTGACACAGTGTGTCTCCCTTGGGATAACATTGGTTTACCGAGTATGCTCTAACTCTGCTTCCGTGCATGCAATTTGCAAAGATCCTTTTGCCACGTGTTCAGGGTCACCAGTAGCTCTACAGATATCAATATGAAAAGAGTACATGGTCCCCTTCATATCCTGAACGGGAAGTATGAACTTGCAATATATCATATGGCAAATGCCATTGTATCATATCGCAATTGGAGAGCAATCAATTCAGCCATCTAATTTCTTAAAATCATCATTAACGGTCAAAGGACAGCACATTTGAATTTTATTTGTTCAGCAGAGTGTCCCAGTAGTGGACTGTATTAGTTTAAACCCTTTAACTGCATGTCCAATTTGTGATGGTAAATGCCCATTGTAATATATTGGTAATGGACAGTGTCCATTTGCATATGATATATTGCCATTATAACATATTGGCACTGGCAAAATATCAAATGGACACTGTCCATTTCCAATATGTTTAAGAAGGGATTTACCATCACCAAATGGACAGGCTGAAATCAACACCAACGAGCGAGGGAGAGGAACCACTATCACTGCTAGGCCATCCCGAATTTTAACGAGCCAGAAAATTGGGCATTTCAACAATGTAACAGCAGGTCCAATTCGTGATGGTAAATGCCCATTGTAATATATTGCTAATGGACAGTGTCCATTACACATAATACATTGCCAGTCTTAACATGTTATGATGTTTCCAATATGTTTAAGCAGTGATTTACCATCACCAAAATGGACAGGCTGAACTCAACACCAACGAGTGAGGGAGAGGAACCACTATGTCTGTTTGACTCATACTGTATATTACTAATGGATTTTTTGTCCATTGGCAATAAATTAAATTACTCTGCTAATTAGACAGTTCATTACACATAATACATGCCAGTCTTAACATGTTATGCTGCCATTAGACAGCGTCCATTGCCAATGTATATCAATAAGGACTTCCCATTCCGAAATGGACATGGAAATGGAAATTAACACCAACAAGAAATTTTGATTTCCTATGACTTCCTATGATCAAACATGACAAATAGACCCTGGTTGATTCAGGACTTAACATATTGATATATTACCATTTGGTCATTATGTAGGCCATTTGGACATGGTTCACTGACTTTTGGGTTTGGAACTGACTTCCTATGATCATCACACAGCTGGTGCATTGGTAAGGCCAAATGGCATGACCAGATACTCGTACTGACCGGCCGCTGGCCGTGTTGAAGGCAGTCTTCCACTCATCCCCCTCCCGTACCCGCAACATGTGGTAGGCATTCCGTAGGTCCAACTTGGAGAACACGTTGGCCCCCTGGAGTGGCTCGAAGGCAGAGGAGATGAGTGGTAGCGGGTAGCGGTTCTTCACCATGATGTCGTTGAGGCCCCGGTCGATGCACGGGCGCATGGTTTTGTCCTTCTTCTCCACAAAGAAGAACCCTGCGCCGGCGGGGGAGGCAGAAGGACGGATGAACCCAGCAGCTAGGGAGTCCTCAATGTAGGTCTCCATAGCCTTGGTCTCCGGACCCAAAAGCGAGTACAGTCCATGATGGCACCAGTAGACCAGTAAATAAAGGGGTTGTGTCACTGGAGCCAAGAGAAACCCAATACCACAGGAACCTGAGGAGACTTAATTAGCAGGAATTGGATCGTCTTGCTGTGGTTCCCTGATTCTCGTAGGTTGATGGTGGTAGTATTGTGGGTAACCCGGCCTATAGAGCGCCCGTCCAGCGCTCTAACGTCCATAGGAATGGAGAGGGGCTAAGTGGGGATGCCCAGCTCGGATGCCAGGGGAGCAGCCATAAAGCTCTCATCGGCCTCAGAGTCGATGAGTACCCGAAGAGATTTCGACTGGTTCCCCCACAGCAAGATGGCATGAAAGGGGGTGTGAGTAAGGGGAGAGTAAAAGTTATCCGTATGGCCCACCAGAGTACTCGCTCCTACCGGTGAGCCTGGTCTTTTAGTGGACAGGTGGACACAAAATAACTAGTAGTCCCGCAATACAGGCAACTCTTCGTGTGAAACCTGTATTGCCGTTCGGCTGCAGACAGCCTAGCTCTGCCTAGTTGCATCGGCTTGGGAAGAAGTGAATCGGCAGACTTCGGAGACTCTCGGGGGAACTCGGGTAGCCTCGGGTTCTCTTGGCAACAGAGCCGTCGGGGACTTCCGGGATGCCTCGAAGGCGAGGTGGAATCCTTCCTCTCCTTTCTTCGTTCCCAGAGTCACCCATCGGTCCGAATGGTCAAGGCGATGAGCGAGTCGAGATCCGTCGGTAGTTGGTCCGAGTCTGCTGGGTCAGTCATTGCCAGTTCGTACTATCACATTTCAGGAGGAGACCCAGATGCAGACAGTGTCGAAGTAACAAAAGTTTATTACAAAAACAGTGGGGCAACAGGAAAACCAGCCACGTCGCCGACACTGACGTCTTGCTTCCAGACAAGCTAAACACCTTCTTTGCCAGCTTTGGGGATAACACAGTTCCACCGACGCGGCTCACTACCAAGGACTGGGGGCTCTCCTTCTCCGTGGCCGACGTGAGTAAGATGTTTAAACGTGTTAACCCTCGGACCCCTAGCCGCGTCCTCAGAGCATGAACAGACCAGCTGTCTGGTGTGTTTACGGACATATTCAATCTCTCCCTGTCCCAGTCTGCTTCAAGATGGCCACCATTGTTCCTGTACCCAAGAAAGCAAAGGTAACTGAACTAAATGAAGTGCTTTGAAGTGCTTTGAGAGACTAGTCAAGGATCATATCACCTCTACCTTACCTGTCACCCTAGACCCAATAGATCCACAGGCGATGCAATCGGCATCACACTGCACACTGCCCTATCCCATTTGGACAAGAGGAATACCTATGTAAGAATGCTGTTCATTGACCATAGCTCAGCATTCAAAACCATAGTACCCTCCAAGCTCATCATTAAGCTCCAGGCCCTGGATCTGAACCCCGCCCTGTGCAACTGGGTCCTGGACTTCCTGATGGGCCGCCCCCAGGTGGTAAAGGTAGGAAACAACACCTCCACTTTGCTGATCCTCAACACTGGGGCCCCACAAGTGTGCATGCTCAGCCCACTCCTGTACTCCCTGTTCACCCATGACTGCGTGGCCAAGCACGACTTGAACTCAATCATCAAGTTTGCAGACGACATAACAGTAGTAGGCTTGATTACCAACAATGACGAGACAGACTACATGGAGGAGGAGAGGGCTCTAGGAGTGTGGTGCCAGGAAAATAACCTCTCTCTCAACGTCAACAAAACAAAGGAGATGATCGTGGACTTCAGGAAACAGCAGAGGGCACACCCCCCTATCCACATCGACGGGACCGCAGTGGAGAAGGTGGAAAGTTTCAAGTTCCTTGGTGTACACATCACTGACAAACTGAAATGGTCCACCCACACAGACAGTGTGGTGAAGAAGGCGCAACAGAGCCTCTTCAACCTCAGGAGGCTGAAGAAATTTAGCATGGCACCTAAAACCCTCACAAACTTTTACAGATGCACAATTGAGAGCATCCTGTCGGCCTGTATCACCGCCTGGTATGGAAACTGCACCGTCCGCAACCACAGGGCTCTCCAGAGGGTGGTGCGGTCTGCCCAACGCATCACCGGGGGTAAACTACCGCCCTCCAGGACACCTACAGCACCCGATGTCACAGGAAGGCCAAAAAGATAATCAAGGACATCAACCACCCGAGCCACGGCCTGTTCACCCCGCTATCATCCAGAAGGCGAGGTCAGTACAGGTACATCAAAGCTGGGACCAAGAGACTGAAAAACAGCTTCTATCTCAAGGCCATCAGACTGTTAAATAGCCATCACTAGCACATTAGAGGCTGCTGCCTATAGATATAGACTAGAAATCACTGGCCACTTTAAGAATTGGAACACTAGTCACTTTAATAATGTTACATATCTTGCATTACTCATTTCATATATATATATATATATATATATATATATATATATATATATATATATATATATATATATATATATATATATATATATATATATACTGTATTCTATACTATTCTACTGTATCTGTCATTGCTCGTCCATATATGTATATATTCTTAATTCCATTCCTTACTTAGATTTGTGTGTATTGGGTATATGTTTGACATTTTTAGATATAACTTGTTAGATATTACTGCACTGTTGGAGCTAGAAGCACAAGCATTTCGCTACACCCACAATAACATCTGCTAAACACGTGTATGTGACAAATAACATTTGATTTGAATTTGATTTGATTCATCACTAAGATAATCATGAGATCAGGCGTCAGAGCTCAGGCCAACTTATTCAATAAAATAGCATGATCATCAGTATCAAAAGCTTTTGACAGGTCCACAAACAAACCAGCACATTTAATTTTAGTGTCTAAAGCATGGAGAAGATCATTAACAACTAAAGTGGTTACTGTAATAGTACTAGACATAAACCCTGATTGGTTTACATTCAAAATACATTTATTTGACTATCATTTCTCTGATCATTCAGCAAGTTTCCCCTATCAGCATCCAACCCAATGTCATTGTGAATCGGCTTAGAAGTTATTTGAAAGAGATAGCCTGCTGAAATAAAATGGTGATAAAACTTTTACTGCAGTGGGCTAAATCAGGGTCACACAGAGTGTTTCTTGGTAGCCTTAAACAAATCTACTTTGAAACAAAAGTATACACCTCACACACATGTCTATGGGCTTAAAAAAGGCCCCTGTATAGAGTTGAAATGTATTACATTTTGAGTTTGCATCTCAATATTACACTTTATATACATCACAGAAGACTGAAATATAACAAAACTGTTTGACGTAGAAAACTGGATTTTCTTTGTGTTTAAAAAATAATAATGTTGATTAATTATGAAATTAGGAAAAATATTGATAACATTCCACTCATGAGACCAATAGGTCATTTGACTGCAGGAAAGGGCTACATGCATCAATGATGGCATTTTTTCCCGTAATGAGGCCAGTGTCTGAATACATTTGTTGTGGCAGAGAGGACGAAGTAGAACCCTTCAGGGATTTGACAGTTTTCCAGAATTTAGCCAGGTTCCCATTACTATCCAAAAGAGCGGTTACTCCAGGTGAGCGTAAATGGATGTGTGTCGGAACCAGAAAGAAGGAGAAGAATCATTCTTGTCAATTGATTAGGCCCTAATCTATGGATTTCACATGACTGGGAAGACAGATATCTTATAAAAAAGATAGGGGAGTAGATCAGAAAACCAGTCAGTATCTGGTGTGACCTCCGTTTGCCTCATACAGCGCGACACATCTCCTTCGCATAGAGTTAATCAGGCTGTTGATTGTGGCCTGTGGAATGTTGTCCCACTCCTCTTCAATAGCTATGCGAAGTTGCTGGATATTGGCAGGAACTGGAACACGCTGTCGTACACGTCGATCCAGAGCATCCCAAACATGCTCAATAGGTGACATGTCTGGTGAGTATGCAGGCCATGGAAGAACTGGGACATTTTCAGCTTCCAGGAATTGTATACAGATCCTTGCGACATGGGGCTGTGCATTATCATGCTGAAACATGAGGTGGAGGTGGCGGAAGAATGGCACGACAATGGGCTTCAGGATCTCTTCACGGTATCTCCTCTCAGCCACACAATGCCATACACGGTGTCTGCCAACTGCCAGGTACAATTGAAACTGGGATTCATCCGTGAAGAGCACACTTCTCCAGCATGCCAGTGTCCATCGAAGGAGAGCATTTGCCCACTAAAGTCAAGACCCTGGTGAGGACGACGAGCACGCAGATTAGCTTCCCTGAGATAGTTTCTGACAGTTTGTGCAGAAATTCTTCGATTGTGCAAACCCACAGTGTCATCAGCTGTCCGGGTGGCTGGAACAGGAAAGGGCCTTCCACAAACTGTTGCCACAAAGTTGGAAGCACTTAATGCTGTAGCATTAAGATTTCCCTTCACTGGAACTAAGGCGCCTAGCCCAAACCATGAAAGACAGCCCCAGACCATTATTCCTCCTCCACTAAACTTTACAGTTGGCACTATGCATTCAGGCAGGTCACGTTCTCCTGGCATCTGCCAAACCCAGATTCGTCAGTAGGACTGCCAGATGGTGAAGCATAATTCATCATTCCAGAGAATGAATTTCCACTGCTCTAGAGTCCAATGGCGGCCAGCTTTAAATCACTCCAGCCTGGCATTGCGCATGGTGATTTTAGCCTTGTGTGCGGCTGCTTGGCAATGGAAATCCATTTCATGAAGCTCTCGATGAACAGCTCTTGTGCTGACGTTGCTTCCAGAGGCAGTTTGGAACTCGGTAGTGAGTGTTGCAATCGAGGACAGATGATTTTTACACGCTACTCGCTTCAGCACTCGGCTGTCCCATTCTGTGAGTTTGTGTGTCCTACCACTTTGCAGCTGAGCCATTGTTAATCCTTGACATTTCCACTTCACAATAACAGCACTTACAGTTGACCGAGGCAGCATTAGCAGGGCAGAAATATGACGAACTGACTTGTTGGAAAGGTGGCATCCTATGACGGTGCCACGTTGAAAGTCACTGAGCTCTTCAGTAGGGGCCATTCTACTGCCAATGTGTGCTCGGTTTTATACACCTGTCAGCAACGGGTGTGGCTGAAATAGCCGAATCCACTAATTTGAAGGGGTGTCCACATACTTCTGGCCTTGTAATGTTTATACCCATTGGTTCTTAAAGGGCAATCTGCAATTCAAACAACAACTAATTGGTGGTGGATAAATAATAATAATAATAATTATAATAATAATAATAATAATAATAATAATAATAATAATAATAATAATAATAATAATAATAATAATAATAGTAATAATAATAATAATAATGTAACCACTCTCAAATTTATCGATAGAGCTATGGATACAAAATGAAAATTTAAAACATATTCAGAGGCTAAACAATGTTTGTTTCAAATTACATTGTTTACAAACAATTGAGTAGAACAAGCATATATTTGGGGTTCTAATGGGATATGACAATCGGACTAAGCTCATGGGGCATTTATTATATAAGTTATATTCTTCAATAATCAATTGGTGTGTAAATAATTTTAAAGTCAAAAGATGGATTAAGCAATTACAAATTGACCCTTTAAATACTTCAATAAAAAATGTTATTTGTAATTTTTTTTAACCTTTATTTTAACAGGGAAAACATATTGAGACCTAGTTATCTTTTACAAATGTGCCCTGTATATACAACATGCTGTAAATATACACATTATACCCAAATATATACACATTAAAATAAAAATTATTCAGTAATGGGAAGCGCAAATAAAACATCACAAATCACCCATAAATGTCTCAAGTGCATAGCGCAACTGTCTTACCCTATCATAACACAAAATATAAGGTTGCATTTCTCCATTGTTTATAACAAGAACATAAACCATGTATAGCTTCAAAATATGTTCAAAAGCTGTCAACTTCCTTGTCTCAGTAGGATTATATGTTAGACTTGGTCAAATGTAGGGTTAAGGAGCGGTTTCACAGACACAGATTACACCTAGTCCTGGACTATAAATCATTTCGGCTGGATATTTCCCATTTATCTTGCTTTTTAGTCCAGGACTAGGCTTAATCTCTGTCCGGGAAAACCTCCCCATAATGTTTAAATGACTGGAATGGGATTATGTTTTACATGAAAAAACGTTTACATTACCAAGTACATTAATGTGGTAAACCTCCTCTAAGAGTATGTATTAGGCTGTTTGAGAGAAGGTTTGAATCCTAATCAACCCATCCAATGTGAGTACATCTGTTGTTGAAGTACAGTAGATCAATAAAGCATAAATCAAGCTGCTTATGCTGAAAAGCCCGGTTAGTGCATAGGTCAAATTAGCTTTTGAATTTTCTGTCTTTTTCGGCTTCAGACAAAAGCTAATATTTCACTTTAAACATATTTTTTTGTATTAATACGTACTTTGGATCATGTCCCTACTTCTTAATATCTGGGCATCAAACTTGACAAAAAGCGGTCTTTCAAAATGCATGTTGATGAGTTGATTAAGATATTACACATTTTAATAGACTTCTTCTAAATGAACAGGTCCCATCTTTCATTAAATAGCAGAAAACAAATCATTCAGTCAACATTCATTCCGGTTATTGACTATGACGATATCGTCTATCTGAATGCAGCTGCCACTGTATTAAAGCCACTGGACGCATTGCGCTTTATTACGGGCAGTAGGTTCAGTACACATCATTGTGTAGGCTGGACCTATTTGAAGTCTCTGTGATGCGTGATATGAAGGAGTCAGGCGCAGGAGGGTAAATCACAGAATAATATGATTTATTCCGGAATACAGAGTTACGCAGTAATGCGTCAAAACAGTCCAGTGCGCAAAACAGGCACACTGGAACCAACAAGGCCCACGGGGAAAATACCCCGGCAATACAAAATACAAGGAGCTCAACCAAGCTTCACTATCCTCACAATAAACAATCACACAGAAAGACAAGGGGGCAGAGGGAACACTTATACAAGGACTGATGAGGGGATATGAACCAGGTGTGTGTAATATACAAGACAAAACAAATGGAATGATGAGATGAGGAGCGGCAGTGGCTAGGGAGAGGCCAGGAGAGGAGGCAGCTTCAGAAGAAGTCGTGACAGTACCCCCCCCCACCCCTTGACGCGCAGCTCCAGCAGCGCGCCGACACCGGCCTCGGGGACAGCCAGGAGGACGCGGAGCATGGCGAGCCGGATGGCGACGGTGGAAATCCCGCAACAGGGAGGGATCGGGGATATCCCTCACCGGGACCCAGCACCACTCCTCCGGAACGTACCCCTCCCACTCCACGAGGTACTGAAGGCCTCCACCTGATGCCTCGAATCCAGGATGGAACGGACGGAGTACGCCGGTGTCCCCTCAATGTCCAGAGGAGGCGGAGGGACCTCCCGCACCTCAGACTCCTGGAGCAGACCAGTAATGGGGAGGTCAGGCTGACCGAGACCCCCAGACGTTACATGAACACCTTCCAGACCTTGACTGTGAACTGGGGACCCCGGTCAGACAAAATGTCCTCTGATGTCCCGTAGTGCCGGAAGACGTTTGTAAACAGGGCCTCCGCAGTCTGCAGGGCCGTGGGGAGACCGGGCAGAGGAAGGAGGCGGCAGGCTTTGGAAAAGCGATCCACAATGACCAGGATGGTGGTGTTACCTTGAGAGAGGGGAAGATCAGTAAGGAAATCAATACTCAAGTGGGACCATGGCCGTTGTGGAACTGGTAAAGGCTGTAACTTACCCGCGGGAGGTGCCTAGGTGCTTTACTCTGGACGCACACAGAGCAGGAGGAGACATACACGCTCACGTCCATAGCCAAGGTAGGCCACCAGTACTTTCCGGTCAGGCAGCATACTGTACGACCGATTCCTGGGTGACCAGAGGAGGGGGACGTGTGTGCCCAATAGATCAGACGGTCACGGACAAGAGCAGGCACGTTCTAGAGCACAGCTGGACACATAGGTGGAGAAGTCTCTGTGCGTAACGCCTGCTCTATATCCGCGTCCATCGCCCATACTACCGGCGCCACAATGCAGGAGGCCGGGAGTATGGGGGTGTTGTCTCTGGGCCTCTCCTCTGTGTCGTACAGCTGTGACAGTGCGTCTGCCTTCACGTTATTCGTACCCAGGATGTATGATAGTGTAAAATCAAACCGGGTGAAGAATAGGGCCCACCTGGCCTGGCGAGGGTTCAGCCTCCTCGCTGCCCGGATGTACTCCAGGTTGCGGTGGTCCGTCCAGACGAGAAAAGGGTGTTTCGCCCCCTCGAGCCAGTGCCTCCACACGGTCAGGGCTTGGACAACAGCCAACAGCTCCCGATCACCAACATCGTAATTCTGCTCCGCCGGGCTGAGCTTCTTGGGGAAGAAGGCACAGGGGTGGAGCTTGGGTATCGTGCCCGAGCGTTGAGATAGGACCGCACCTATCCCTACCTCGGACAGATCCACCTCCACTACGAACGGTAGTGATGGATCGGGGTGGGCCAGTACCGGGGCTGAGGTGAACAGACCCCTCAGGTTACTGAAGGCCCTGTCAGCTTCAGCAGACCAGCAGAGCCAGGACAGCCCACCCTTTAACAGAGATGTGATGGGAGCTGCGACCTTGCCAAAGCCCCGGATAAACCTCCGATAGTAGTTGGCAAAGCCAATAAAGCGTTGCACCTCCTTTTTCCATGGTTGGAGTCGGCCAATTACGCATGGCTGAAATGCGATCTCCCTCTATCTCCACACCTGAGGTGGTAATGTGGTATCCGAGGAAGGAGACGGACTGTTGGAAAAACAGACACTTTTCTGCCTTGGTATAAAGGTCATGTTCCAACAGTCGGGCCAGCACTTTACGAATGAAGGACACATGCTCGATGCGCGTAGCGGAATACACCAGACTGTTATTGATGTAGACCACTACACTGCGACCAAGCATGTCCCGGAACACCTCGTTCACAAAGGACTGGAAGACGGATGGAGCATTCATCCAACCATAAGGCATCACCAGGTATTCGTAATGCCCCATGGTTGTGCTGAATGCTGTCTTCCACTCGTCCCCCTCTCGGACACGCACCAGGTTGTACGCACTTCGGATATCTAATTTTGTGAAGAAGCACGCCCCATGCATTGACTCGATCACAGATGGAATAAGGGGTAGAGGATAACTAAATTGTATCATCCCTTGTTCAGTGATCAGTAATCAATGCACCCTAATGGTCGACTGTCAAGTGCTCTGATGGGGAGTGGAATGGATAGGGGAACCAAGGTAATGCCTGGACAATGTGAAAATGACCTGTCTATAAAGTTCCCAGCTGCGCCTTACACTGGGGAACTACAATGTAATCAGGAAAGTGGATGGGTAGGGTACAGAGGGCTCTGAACGAGTGTGAGTGTTCGATACCTAGGGTGACGTGAGAGTGCCCTGCCTGCCGCCTCCAGACCCAAAAGAACGCTGACGACAGCTTGCAGTGAAATGTCCTCTCATGCCACCAGCGTGACACTGGCGCTGTCATTCTCCGCTCTCCCGGATCGCCGCTCCACCCAGCTCCATCAGCTCGTGATCCTGGTTGGGGGGAGGTGGAACCGGTAGGCCCCCTCCAGGACGTCCTCTGGCCGCCAGCAGGTTGTCCAAACGGATGGCCATGTCCACCAGTTGAGTGAAGGACTTCAGGGTGTCCCGGTAGGCTAGCTCCCTTCGGACATCCTCCCGTAGATGGCACCGGAAGTGGTCGATGAGGGCACGCTCGTTCCACCCGGACCCAGCTGCTAAATTACGGAACTCCAGGGCGAAGTCCTGCGCGGTCCTCATCCCCTGCCTCAGGTGGACCAGCCGCTCGCCCGCTTCTCTACCCTCGTGATCGAAGACAGCCCGAAAGAGGCGAGCCAACTCCCCGTAGTTGTCCAACGCGGCTCCTCCTTCATTCCAGACCGCGTTGGCCCACTCCAGGGCTTTCCCCAAGAGACAGGAGACGAGAGACCTTCTCCCGCTCCGATGGGGCCCGGCTGAAAGTATAGCTCCAGTTGGAGGATGAATCCCTGGCAGAGAGCAGCTGTCCCGTCGAAATCCCGTGATCAGGATATATGGATCCCTCTGGGTGCTGGGTTATGGGTGGCTGGATCCGGTCGCCCAGCTGGTCCCGACAGATCGGGTCCTCTCCTCTCCAGGCATTGGACGACCTGGAGAACCCGATCCATCGCTTCTCCCAAGCTGGCTAGCATCGTCGAATGCTCCTGGAAACGTGCCACGACTCCAGGCATGTGCTCATCTCCTGCTGACTCCATGGCGGTGTGTGATTCTGTGATGGGTGATTTGAAGGAGTCAGGCGCAGGAGGGTAAATCACAGAATAACAGGATTTATTCCGGAATACAGAGTCACGCAGTACTGCGTCAAAACAGTCCAGTGTGCAAAACAGGCGAACTGGAACCAACAAGGCACACGGGGAAAATACTCCGGCAATACAAATTACAAGGAGCTCAACCGAGCTTCACTATCCTCACAATAAACAATAACACACAAAGACAAGGGGGCAGAGGGAACACTTATACAAGGACTGATGAGGGGATATGAACCAGGTGTGTGTAATAAACAAGACAAAACAAATGGAATGATGAGATGAGGAGCGGCAGTGGCTAGAAGGCCGGTAACGCCGAACGCCGAAGCCTAAACCGAACCAGGAGAGGAGGCAGCTTCGGAGGAAGTCGTGACAGTCTCGTAGATCGATGCATTTCACTCTTTTTGTCTATAAAGCCCTCTTGCATTTGTGTTTGTATTTGTATGTATTATGGATCCCCATTTGCCTTGGCAGCAGCTACTCTTCCTGGGGTCCAGCAAAATTAAGGCAGTTATACAATTTTACAAATATTACAATGCATTCACAGATTTCACAACACACTGTTTGCCCTCAGGCCCCTACTCCGCCACTACCACATATCTGCAATACACAATCCACGTGTACGTGTGTGTATAGTGCATATGTTATCGTGTGTGTGTATGCATATGCATCTGTGCCTATGTGTGTGTTGCTTCACAGTCCCTGCTGTTCCATAAGGTGTATTTCTAACTGTTTTTTAAATCTAATTTTACTGCTTGCATCAGTTACTTGATGTGCAATAGAGTTCCATGTAGTCATGGCTCTATGTAGTACTGTGCGCCTCCCATAGTCTGTTCTGGACTTGGGGACTGTGAAGAGACCTCTGGTGGCATGTCTTGTGGGTTATGCATGGGTGTCCGAGCTGTGTGCTTGTAGTTCAAACAGACAGCTCGGTGCATTCAACATGTCAATCTCTCATCAAAACAAGTAGTGATGAAATCAATCTCTCCTCCACTTTGAGCCAGGAGAGATGGACATGCATATTATTAATGTTAGCTCTCTGTGTACATCTAAGGGCCAGCCGTGCTGCCCTGTTCTGAGCTAATTGCAATTTTCCTAAGTCCCTTTTTGTGGCACTTGACCACACCACTGAACAGTAGTCCAGGTGCGACAAAACTAGGGCCTGTAGGACCTGCCTTGTTGATAATGCTGTTAAGAAGGTAGAGCAGCGCTTTACTATGGACATACTTCTCCCCTTGTTGTATCAATATGTTTTGACCATGACAGTTTAGAATCCAGGGTTACTCCAAGCCGTTTAGTCACCTCAACCTGCTCAATTTCCACATGATTTATTACAAGATTTTTTGTCCCAAATGCAATGCCTTTAGTTTTATAAATATTTAGGACTAACTTATTCCTTGCCACCCACTCTGAAACTAACTGCATTTCAGTCGCTGTAGTAGCTGACGTGTATAGTGTTGAGTCATCTGCATACATAGACACACTGGCTTTACTCAAAGCCACTGGCATGTCATTAGTAAAGATTGAAAACAGTAAGGGGCCTAGACAGCTGCAGTGGGGAATTCCTGAATCTACCTGGATTATGTTGGAGAGGCTTCCATTAATGAACGCCCTCTGTGTTCTGTTAGACAGGTAACTCTTCATCACAATATAGCAGGGGTTGTAAAACCGTAACACACACATTTTTCCAGCAGCAGACTATGATCGACAATATCAAAAGCCGCACTGAAGTCTAACAAAACAGCCCCCACAATCCTTTTCATAATTTGGTCAGATACAGTGGGGGAAAAAAGTATTTAGTCAGCCACCAATTGTGCAAGTTCTCCCACTTAAAAAGATGAGAGAGGCCTGTAATTTTCATCATAGGTACACGTCAACTATGACAGACAAAATGAGATTTTTTTTTCCAGAAAATCACATTGTAGGATTTGTAATGAATTTATTTGCAAATTATGGTGGAAAATAAGTATTTGGTCAATAACAAACGTTTCTCAATACTTTGTTATATACCCTTTGTTGGCAATGACACAGGTCAAATGTTTTCTGTAAGTCTTCACAAGGTTTTCACACACTGTTGCTGGTATTTTGGCCCATTCCTCCATGCAGATCTCCTCTAGAGCAGTGATGTTTTGAGGCTGTCGCTGGGCAACACAGACTTTCAACTCCCTCCAAAGATTTTCTATGGGGTTGAGATCTGGAGACTGGCTAGGCCACTCCAGGACCTTGAAATGCTTCTTACGAAGCCACTCCTTCGTTGCCCGGGCGGTGTGTTTGGGATCATTGTCATGCTGAAAGACCCAGCCACGTTTAATCTTTAATGCCCTGGATGATGGTTGGAGGTTTTCACTCAAAATCTCATGATACATGGCCCCATTCATTCTTTCCTTTACACAGATCAGTCATCCTGGTCCCTTTGCAGAAAAAACAGCCCCAAAGCATGATGTTTCCACACCCATGCTTCACAGTAGGTATGGTGTTCTTTGGATGCAACTCAGCATTCTTTGTCCTCCAAACACGACGAGTTGAGTTTTTACCAAAAAGTTATATTTTGGTTTCATCTGACCATATGACATTCTCCCAATCCTCTTCTGGATCATCCAAATGCACTCTAGCAAACTTCAGACGGGCCTAGACATGTACTGGCTTAAGCAGGGGGACACGTCTGGCACTGCAGGATTTGAGTCCCTGGCGGCGTAGTGTGTTACTGATGGTAGGCTTCGTTACTTTGGTCCCAGCTCTCTGCAGGTCATTCACTAGGTCCCCCCGTGTGGTTCTGGGATTTATGCTCACCGTTCTTGTGATCATTTTGACCCCACGGGGTGAGATCTTGCGTGGAACAATTTTGTTTCTGGTGTCCTTTGACAGCTCTTTGGTCTTGGCCATAGTGGAGTTTGGAGTTTGACTGTTTGAGGTTGTGGGCAGGTGTCTTTTATACTGATAACAAGTTCAAACAGGTGCCATTAATACAGGTAACGAGTGGAGGACAGAGGAGCCTCTTAAAGAAGAAGTTACAGGTCTGTGAGAGTCAGAAATCTTGCTTGTTTGTAGGTGACCAAATACTTATTTTCCACCATAATTTGCAAATAAATTCATTAAAAATCCTACAATGTGATTTTCTGGAGAAAAAAATTCTCCATTTGTCTGTCATAGTTGACGTGTACCTATGATGAAAATTACAGGCCTCTCTCATCTTTTTAAGTGGGAGAACTTGCACAATTGGTGGCTGACTAAATACTTTTTCCCCCACTGTATATTTGGATGTGTAGTGTCATTATTTGTTGCTGGCATGTCATGCCTAGGTTTGCTAATGTTGCCAATAAAATAATAATTAAAGTAATTGGCAATATCAGTCGGTTTTGTGATGAATGAGCCATCTGATTCAATGAATGAATTGCCTTTTTTCCCAAAATTTCATTTAAGCTGCTTCAAAGCTTTTCACTATCATTCTTTATGTCATTTATCACTTGTTTCATTGTCTAGTTTCTTCTTCTTTTTATTCAGTTTAGTCAAATGATTTCTAAATTTGCAATATGTTTGCCAATCGGTTGTGCAACTAGACTTACTTACCATTTTTTTGCCTCATCCCTCTCAACCATACAATTTTTCAATTCCTCATCAATCCACTGGGATTTAATCGTTTTTACAGTCATTTTCTTAATGGGTGCATGCTTATTAGTAACTGGAATAAGCAATTTCATAAATGTCTGTTTGCTCCTCATTACATACCATGGACCAATACATATTCTTTACATCAACAACATAGGAATCACTACAAAACGTATTGTATGACCTCTTATACACTATATTAGGCCCAGCCTTTGGAACTTTGGTTTTCCTAGATATTGCTTCTATTTTGTGATCACTACATCCGATGGATCTGGATACTACTTTCAAGCTAATTTCTGCAGCATTAGTAACGATGTGATCAATACATGTTGATGATTTCATTCCTGTGCTGTTTGTAACTACCCTGGTAGGTTGACTGATAACCTGAACCAGGTTGCAGGCACTGGTTACAGTTTCAAGCTTTTTCTTGAGTGTGCAGCTTGATGAAAATATACCTCTCTGTTGATATCACATATTATCAAGCATTTCACACGTTATCCAGATACTGACTGTTAGCACTTGGTGGTCCGTTGCAGCTTCCCACAAAAATGGGTTTTAACTTAAACTTCTGCCATAACTTACTTCATTGCTGATCTTCAGATGTATAAGTTACCAGACTTTGACTCAGGGATAGCTAACCATGGAGATCCCTTCAATGTCCACAAAGTTAGGTAGATCTGCTTTTAGTTTTTTTTTTGCACCTCATTGGGAATGATCTCCAAAACTCCTTAAAGTTGGTGGAGTTGGTGCCTCTAGGGCAATTCGAGTGTATATTAGATGGCCTTTTTATTGAAGAATGTATTTGTTTCATATGATTGTGTTTTCCTTTTCGTGTTTTGTGTTTGCTTTTCATGTAATGTGTAATTGGTGTGTATATACTGTAGATATGTATATTGTAATTGTTGTTTATTGATGTGTCCATGCAGGGCTCATCTGCTAAAGAGACTGTGGTCTCAGCATGACTCCTTGCTTAAGAATTGTCCAAAATACATCAAAACCATATTGCATGATCTGCTTGATTTTGGGTTGTGATATTTGGCCAGCGTGTTAAGGAGTCCAGACATAGCTCATCAAATTAAATAAAATCACATTATATTTGCCACATGCGCCTAATATCACAGGTGTAGCCTTACACTGAAATGCTTACTTACAAAACCCTTAACCAACAATGCAGTTTTAAGAAAAAAATTGTTAAGTAAAAAATACAGATAACAAATAATTAAAGAGCAACAGTAAAATAAAATAACAGTAGGGAGGCTATATACAGGGGGTACCGGTACAGAGTCAATATGCGAGGGCACAGGTTTGTCGAGGTAATTGAGGTAATATGTACATGTGGGTAGAGTTAAAGTAACTATGCATAGATAATAAACAGAGAGTAGTAGCAGCGTAAAATAGGGGGTGGGGTTGGGTGGGGTGGGGGGGACAATGCAAATAGTCCGGGTAAACATGATTAGCTGTTCAGGAGTCTTATGGCTTGGGGGTAGAAGCTGTTAAGAAGCCTTTTGGACCTAGACTTGGCACTCCGGTACCGCTTGCCATGCGGTAGCAAAGAGATAAGTCTATGACTAGGGTGGCTGGAGTCTTTGACAGCCCTATAGGCTATCTCATCATTGTGGTTGATCAGGCCTACCACTGTTTGTATCGGTGGCAAACTTAATGATGGTGTAGGAGTTGTGCCTGGCCATGCAGTCATGGGTGAACAGGGAGTACAGGAGGGGACTGAGCACGCACCCCAGAGGGGTCCCCGTGTTGAGGATAAGCATGGCAGATGTGTTATTAGCTACTCTTACCACCTGCGGGCGGCCCGTCAGGAAGTCCAGGATTCAGTTGCAGAGGGAGGTGTTTAGTCCCAGGGTCCTTAGCTTAGTGATGAGCTTTGAGGGCACTATGGTGTTGAACGCTGAGCTGTAGTCAATGAATAGCATTCTCACATAGGTGTTCCTCTTATCCAGGTGGGAAAGGGCAGTGTGGAGTGCAATAGAGATTGCATCATCTGTGGATCTGTTGGGGCGGTATGCAAATTGGAGTGGGTCTAGGGTTTCTGGGATAATGGTGTTGATGTGAGCCATTACCAGCCTTTCAAAGCACTTCATGGCTCCAGACGTGAGTGCAACAGGTCGGTAGTCATTTAGGCAGGTTATCTTAGTGTTCTTGGGCACAGGGACTATTGTGGTCTGCTTGAAACATGTTGGTATTACAGACTCAGTCAGTTGTGCATCCCTTTGTAATCTGTAATAGTTTGCAAGCCCTGCCACATCCGATTAGCGTCGGAGCCGGTGTAGTAGGATTCAATCTTAGTCCTGTATTGACTGTTTGATGGTTCGTCAGAGGGCATAGCGGGATTTCTTATAAGCGTCCAGGTTAGAGTCCCACTCCTTGAAAGTGGCAGCTCTACCCTTTAGCTCAGTGCGGATGTTGCCTGTAATCCATGGCTTCTGGTTGGGGTATGTACGTACAGTCACTGTGGGGACGACGTCATCGATGCACTTATAGATGAAGCCAGTGACTGATGTGGTGTACTCCTCAATGCCATCGGAAGAATCCCGGAACATATTCCAATCTGTGCTAGCAAAACAGTCCTGTAGCTTAGCATCTGCGTCATCTAACCACTTCCTTATTAACCGAGTCACTGGTGCTTCCTGCTTTAGTTTTGCTTATAAACAGGAATCAGGAGGATACAGTTATGGTCAGATTTGACAAATGGAGGGTGAGGTAAAGCTTTCTACGCATCTCTGTGTGTTGAGTAAAGGTTGTCTAGAGTTTTTTTTTTCTCTGGTTACACATTCAACATGCTGGTAGAAATTAGGTAGAACAGATGTAAGTTTCCCTGCATTAAAGTCCCCAGCCACTAGGAGCGCTGCCTCTGGATGAGCATTTTCCTGTTTTCTCATGGCCTTATAAAAGCTCATTGAGTGCAGTCTTAGTGCCAGCATCAATTTGTGGTGGTAAATAGACAGCTACGAAAAATATAGATGAAAACTCTCTTGGTAAATAGTGTGTCATGAGATACTCTACCTCAGGCGAGCAAAACCTAGAGACTTCCTTAATATTAGATTTCGTGCACCAGCTGTTGTTTACAAATATACACAGACCGCCACCCCTTGTCTTACCAGAGTCAGCCGTTCTATCCTGCCGATGTAGCGTATATCCCACCAGCTGTATGTTATCCATGTCGTCATTCAGCCACGACTCGGTGAAACATAAGATATTACAGTTTTGAATGTCCCATTGGTAGGATATCCTTGATCGTAGGTCGTCGATTTTGTTTTCCAATGATTGTATGTTGGCTAATAGGACTGATGGAAGAGGCAGATTACTCGCTCGCTGTCGGATCCTTACAATGCACCCCGACCTACGTCCACGATATCTCTGTCTCTTTCTCATGCGAATGACAGGGATTTGGGCCTTGTCGGGTGTCTGTAGAATATCCTTTGCGTCCGACTCGTTGAAGAAAAAATCATCGTCCAATACGAGGTGAGTAATCGCTGTCCTGATATCCAGAAGCTATTTTTAGTCATAAGAGACGGTGACAGAAACATTATGTACAGAATAAATTACAAATAACGCGAAAAAACACACATAATAGCACAATTGGTTAGGGGGCCGTAAAACGTCAGCCATCTCCTCCTAGGGCTGTGTCCAATTTGTCCTGAAGGTGACGCTGTGGGGCCATTGCTTGAACCCCACCATGGCTGCTTGCAGCTATATTTCTGATTATACAGTGGGGAAAAAAAGTATTTAGTCAGCCAACAATTGTGCAAGTTCTCCCACTTAAAAAGATGAGAGAGGCCTGTAATTTTCATCATAGGTACACGTCAACTATGACAGACAAATTGAGAAAAAAGAATCCAGAAAATCACATTGTAGGATTTTTTATGAATTTATTTGCAAATTATGGTGGAAAATAAGTATTTGGTCAATAACAAAAGTTTCTCAATACTTTGTTATATACCCCTTGTTGGCAATGACACAGGTCAAACGTTTTCTGTAAGTCTTCACAAGGTTTTCACACACTGTTGCTGGTATTTTGGCCCATTCCTCCATGCAGATCTCCTCTAGAGCAGTGATGTTTTGGGGCTGTCGCTGGGCAACACGGACTTTCAACTCCCTCCAAAGATTTTCTATGGGGTTGAGATCTGGAGACTGGCTAGGCCACTCCAGGACCTTGAAATGCTTCTTACGAAGCCACTCCTTCGTTGCCCGGGAGGTGTGTTTGGGATCATTGTCATGCTAAAAGACCCAGCCACGTTTCATCTTCAATGCCCTTGCTGATGGAAGGAGGTTTTCACTCAAAATCTCACGATACATGGCCCCATTCATTCTTTCCTTTACACGGATCAGTCGTCCTGGTCCCTTTGCAGAAAAACAGCCCCAAAGCATGAAGTTTCCACCCCCATGCTTCACAGTAGGTATGGTGTTCTTTGGATGCAACTCAGCATTCTTTGTCCTCCAAACACGATGAGTTGAGTTTTTACCAAAAAGTTATATTTTGGTTTCATCTGACCATATGACATTCTCCCAATCCTCTTCTGGATCATCCAAATGCAGTCTAGCAAACTTCAGACGGGCCTGGACATGTACTGGCTTAAGCAGGGGGACACGTCTGGCAATGCAGGATTTGAGTCCCTGGCGGAGTAGTGTGTTACTGATGGTAGGCTTTGTTACTTTGGTCCCAGCTCTCTGCAGGTCATTCACTAGGTCCCCCCGTGTGGTTCTGGGATTTTTGCTCACCGTTCTTGTGATCATTTTGACCCCACGGGGTGAGATCTTGCGTGGAGCCCCAGATCGAGGGAGATTATCAGTGGTCTTGTATGTCTTCCATTTCCTAATAATTGCTCTAATAGTTGATTTCTTCAAACCAAGCTGCTTACCTATTGCAGATTCAGTCTTCCCAGCCTGGTGCAGGTCTACAATTTTGTTTCTGGTGTCCTTTGACAGCTCTTTGGTCTTGGCCATAGTGGAGTTTGGAGTGTGACTGTTTGAGGTTGTGGACAGGTGTCTTTTATACTGATAACAAGTTCAAACAGGTGCCATTAATACAGGTAACGAGTGGAGGACAGAGGAGCCTCTTAAAGAAGAAGTTACAGGTCTGTGAGAGCCAGAAATCTTGCTTGTTTGTAGGTGACCAAATACTTATTTTCCACCATAATTTGCAAATAAATTCATAAAAAATCCTACAATGTGATTTTCTGGATTTTTTTTCCTCAATTTGTCTGTCATAGTTGACGTGTACCTATGATGAAAATGACAGGCCTCTCTCATCTTTTTAAGTGGGAGAACTTGCACAATTGGTGGCTGACTAAATACTTTTTTTCCCCACTGTATATGTAATTCTATGATCCACCCCTTGTATGAGTGCGCTTCCTTCCTCAGCTCGGATATGATTCAGATGAGTTCCTGCAGTGTTCTGATGGTCAGGGGGAGTGTGTGTGTGTGTGTGTGTGTGTGTGTGTGTGTGTGTGTGTGTGTGTGTGTGAGAGAGAGAGAGAGAGCGAGAGAAGATTAATGAGTCATCTAATGCAGAGGAATCAAAATTAGATTTAATATCTGAGATGCAAGACACACACACACACACACATACACACATACACTCAAACATCATGCAAACTGAAGTTAAACATAACACATCACATGTGTGCACAAATACCCATATACAGTGGGGGGAAAAAGTATTTAGTCAGCCACCAATTGTGCAAGTTCTCCCACTTAAAAAGATGAGAGAGGCCTGTAATTTTCATCATAGGTACATGTCAACTATGACAGACAAATTGAGGAAAAAAAATCCAGAAAATCACATTGTTGTCATGATTTAACTGGATTAGAACCCAAATGCAGACAAGTACACCAAGCCAGAGAAGGTTTAACAGGTTTATTTACAATGTTCAAAAAGTCCAGGTTTCCAATAATAGGGGAAGAACAAGTCCAGGTTACAGGGAGGGTAACAGATCCAGGTCAGGGCAGGTGTGGTACCGTAATGTCCTAGTGTCCGTGGTGAGTCCAAAAGGGAGGTCCGGTAGTGGGGAGCAGGATGGTGGTGGCAGGAGTGAAGCGGAGGCAGAAGTCAGGTTCCCATAATCTGTGGCACAGGAGAAAAGTAAATAGAACAGGCCAAAAACACAAAGAGCGAAAACAAACAGGTTGAGTCGGCAGCGAGACTAACATGGTCGTCTTGACTATGATCTGACGATGAGTGGAAAGTTTGACCGGGTCTTAAAGGCTGAGGTGATTATGGTGAATGAGCTGCAGCTGGAACCCTGACTCCCGCACACCAGACTTCACTCCTGCAATCAAGGACAGACAGAGGGGAGGGGAGAGCAGAGAGAGAGCTACCTAGCAGCAGTAGGCCTAACAGTACACCCCCCTCTACGGACGCCACCTGGCGACCGACAGGGTTTATCAGGATGTAACCTATGAAACTCACGGACCAGAGCAGGATCCACAATGAAGCTCCTGGGCACCCAGGAACGTCCCTCAGGACCATAACCCTCCCAATCCACCAGGTACTGGAAACCACGACCCCGGCGGCGAACATCCAGAAGTCGCCGGACAGTGTAGACCGGACCCCCACCCACGATCCTGGGCGGAGGAGGGGGACGAGAGGGCGGGCACAGAGGGCTAACCGACACAGGCTTAATCTGGGAAACATGAAAGGTGGAATGAACCCGTAGGGAGGCAGGAAGCTGTAGCTTAACCGCGCAGGGGGTTAACAATAGACAGTATCTTGAACGGTCCTATAAAACGAGGCGCCATCTTCTTAGACTCCACTTTCAATGGAAGGTCACGTGACTTAAGCCATACCTCTTGACCAGGAGAGTAACCGGCAGCCTGGGACCGGTGACGGTTGGCTTGCCTCTGCATGTACGCCGAAGCTCGGGACAGAGCTACCCTGGCCTTCCTCCAGACCTTGAAGCAGCGGCGCATGTGGGACTGCACCGAGGGTACTGCCAGTTCCCTCTCTTGAGAAGGGAACAGGGGAGGTTGATAACCCAGAGCACACAGAAAGGGAGACAAACCAGAGGAAGCGTTAGTCAAGGTGTTATGAGCATATTCCACCCAGGGGAGCATGGAGCTCCACGACCCAGGGTTAGACCCTGTGACACAGCGGAGAGCGGTCTCCATCTCCTGGTTCGCTCTCTCGGCTTGCCCGTTGGTCTGGGGGTGATATCCAGAGGACAGGCTGGATGTAATGCCCAAAGCTTTACAGAAAGCCTTCCAAACCTGGGAGACAAACTGGGGACCCCTGTCAGAGACAATATCCGTGGGTAGACCATGAGAGCGGAACACATGTTCAACCAAAATATCAGCCGTTTCTCTGGCAGTGAGCAGTTTAGGTAGGGCCAAAAAATTAGCAAACTTAGAAAAACGATCAATCACAGTTAGAATGACAGTCTTTCCAGACGAGGGGGGAAGTCCAGTGACAAAATCCAAGGCAATGTGGGACCAGGGCCGGCTGGGTATTGGCAGAGGTCTTAGATGACCAGCGCTGGCCTGGGTGGAGTTCTTACTACGTGCACATACCGTACAAGCAGCAATGAAGGCTCGAGTGTCCGCTTCCATCCTGGGCCACCATAACTTCCGTCGCACAAAGTCAAGGGTCCGAGTAACTCCAGGGTGACAGGTAAGGGGAGACGAGTGAGCCCACTGAAGTACCTGGGAGCGAACAGACTCAGGGACAAACAACCGGTTAGGAGGACCGCTCCCAGGGTCAGCTTGATGATGTTGAGCCTGTCTAACAATCCCTTCGATGTCACATGTAATGGCCGCAATACTGCAGGTAGGAGGCAAGATGGGTTCAGGGTTACTACCAGTATCAACAGCAGAAAAAACACGAGACAGGGCGTCAGGTTTGACGTTGCGTGACCCAGGACGGTAAGACAGAGAAAAATTGAATCTACCAAAAAATTGTGCCCACCTGGCTTGACGGGGGTTGAGCTGCTTCGCTGACTGGATGTATGCCAGATTCTTATGATCCGTCCAAACGATGAAGGGTTGTTCCGCCCCCCTCCAGCCAATGCCGCCACTCTTCGAGAGCCAGCTTCACGGCGAGCAGTTCACGATTGCCAACATCATAATTCCTCTCAGCCTGAGAAAGTTTCCGTGAAAGGAAAGCACAGGGATGCAGTTTGTTATCTTCCGGTGAACGTTGTGACAACACCGCACCTACCCCAGTGTCGGATGCATCCACCTCCACGACAAACTGGCGGTCGGGGTCCGGCTGCATCAGAATGGGAGCCGAGGCGAAGCGATGTTTCAGTTCTTCAAACGCTGCTTCGGCCCCTTCATTCCAAGCGAACGGTCGTGCGATGGAGGTGAGAGCGGTGAGTGGCGCCGCAATGCGGCTGTAGTCCTTGATGAACCTCCTGTAGAAATTCGCAAACCCCAGGAATCGTTGAAGTTGTTTTGCGGGTGGAGGGGGCTGGCCAGTCCGTGACAGCAGAGATCTTAGCTGGGTCCATCCGCAACTCCCCCTGAGCTATTATGTAACCCAAAAAAGAGGTCTCAGACACATGAAATTCACATTTCTCCATCTTCACAAACAGTTTGTTCTCCAACAACCTTTGCAACACCTGGCGCACATGCAGTTCGTGTTCCTGGGAGGACTCTGAAAAAATCAGGATATCATCCAGATAGACAAAAACAAACCGATTCAACATGTCCCGAAGGACATCATTGACAAGTGCCTGAAAAACGGCAGGGGCATTGGACAACCCAAAAGGCATAACCAGGTACTCAAAATGTCCCAAAGGTGTGTTGAAGGCAGTCTTCCATTCATCACCTTTATGAATGCGCACCAGGTGATACGCATTTCGTAGATCCAGTTTAGTGAAGATAGTTGCACCATGAAGGAGGGGAAAAGCAGAGTTAATTAAAGGCAGAGAATATTTGTTCTTAATGGTGATGTTGTTAAGTCCACGGAAATCAATACAGGGTCTGAGGGTCTTATCCTTCTTAGCAACAAAAAGAATCCCGCTCCTACAGGTGACGAGGAAGGACGAATAATACCTGCCGCCAAGGAGTCCCGAATGTAGTTCTCCATAGCCTCCGTCTCCGGGCGGGAGAGATTGTACAGGCGACTGCTGGGGAGAGGGGCTCCTGGCTGGAGGTCAATGGCGCAGTCGTAAGGCCGGTGAGGAGGAAGAGAAGTAGCTCTGTGTTTGCAGAAAACGGATGCCAGGTCATGATACACGTCAGGGACAGCAGAAAGATCCATGGACTCCAGTGGAGGTTGAGGCACAGTGCTGGCAGGGGTCTGAGCAGAACACAAACAATTCACATGACAAAATGTGCTCCATGAAACAATTCTACCGGTCACCCAATCAATGTGTGGATTGTGTCTTATGAGCCAGGGGATACCAAGGACCAGGGGGGTCTGTGGGCAGTCAATTATATGGAATTGAATGTTCTCCTGATGATTACCCGACACTCTGAGACAAACAGGAACAGTCTGATGAGTAATACGGGTCAACAATTGTCCATTTAGACCCTTAGCCTGCAGCGGACAGTCCATAGGAACAGTCTCTAACTCCATTTGTTGAGCCAACTCTCGATCCAAAAAGCTTTCATCGGCACCAGAGTCAACCAGCGCACTAACAGAGAAATTCTGGGACTGCCACTGGAGGGATGCCTGGAGCAGAATGCGGGGAGAAGAGGAAGAATCCGCTGCTCGGCTCACCAAAACTTCTCCCAATAATGATGAGCCGGCCCTTTTCCCCGGATGAACTGGGCAGGAAGGAACGAAATGACCAGCTTCTCCACAATACAGGCAGACCCGAGCCTGAATACGACGTGCACGCTCCTCTGAGGACAACCGTGCACGACCCACCTCCATGGCTCGGGTTCAGTGCTCCTCGTATCGACTCGGGAAGACTCGGCTTTCTCCGTAGGGAAGATGCGGGGAGGAGTTTGTTGACGACAGACCAGTTGCTTGGAACTAACACTCCTCTCCCGGCGGCGCTCCCGAATCCGATTATCCAACCTGATGGTGAGTGAAATAAGATTATCCAGCGTAGGCGATACATCATATGACACCAACTCATCTTTTAAAGTCTCAAACAAAGCATTGATGAACACTCCTTGTAATGCCTCGTCATTCCAACCGCTCACTGCCGCTAACGTCCGAAACTCCACTGCCATCTCCGCCACACTGCGAACCCCCTGCCGAAGAGACAACAACCGTTTCGCAGCCTCCTTGCCCCGTACGGGGTGGTCAAAAACCTTCCTCATCTCAGTGGAGAAGGCCACGTAAGCGTTGCAAATGTCCGACTGACTCTCCCAGACCGCGGATCCCCAGGCACGAGCGGAACCGCTAGTAGAGTTGATAAGGTAGGCAATACGGGCTCTTTCTGAGGCGTAGGTGAGGGGCTGTTGTTCAAACACTAACGAGCATTGAGTCAAAAATTCACCACAGGTTCCCATGTTCCCATCATAGCGCTCTGGAGCAGGAACAAAAGGCTCTCTGATCTGGGCTGGAGGGCCAGGAAAAACAGGTGGAGCAGGAGAAGGGGCAGTTTGTATGCCATGCCCGAGGGTTGCATTATTAACTTGGGTAGTAAGGACAGACACCTGATTGGTGAGTAATTGAACCTGATTAAACAGCACCTGACTGTTCTCAGCAATAGTCTTAAACAGGGTATCATGTTGGCCAAGTAAAATGTCCTGATTGGCTATAGCAGTCCGAATTTGAGTGCACTCTGGGGTGGTATCCGAGCTACTGTCTGCTGGGTTCATGTTGGTCAGATCATACTGTCATGATTTAACTGGATTAGAACCCAAATGCAGACAAGTACACCAAGCCAGAGAAGGTTTAACAGGTTTATTTACAATGTTCAAAAAGTCCAGGTTTCCAATAATAGGGGAAGAACAAGTCCAGGTTACAGGGAGGGTAACAGATCCAGGTCAGGGCAGGTGTGGTACCGTAATGTCCTAGTGTCCGTGGTGAGTCCAAAAGGGAGGTCCGGTAGTGGGGAGCAGGATGGTGGTGGCAGGAGTGAAGCGGAGGCAGAAGTCAGGTTCCCATAATCTGTGGCACAGGAGAAAAGTAAATAGAACAGGCCAAAAACACAAAGAGCGAAAACAAACAGGTTGAGTCGGCAGCGAGACTAACATGGTCGTCTTGACTATGATCTGACGATGAGTGGAAAGTTTGACCGGGTCTTAAAGGCTGAGGTGATTATGGTGAATGAGCTGCAGCTGGAACCCTGACTCCCGCACACCAGACTTCACTCCTGCAATCAAGGACAGACAGAGGGGAGGGGGAGAGCAGAGAGAGAGCTACCTAGCAGCAGTAGGCCTAACAGTACCCCCCTCTACGGACGCCACCTGGCGACCGACAGGGTTTATCAGGATGTAACCTATGAAACTCACGGACCAGAGCAGGATCCACAATGAAGCTCCTGGGCACCCAGGAACGTTCCTCAGGACCATAACCCTCCCAATCCACCAGGTACTGGAAACCACGACCCCGGCGGCGAACATCCAGAAGTCGCCGGACAGTGTAGACCGGACCCCCACCCACGATCCTGGGCGGAGGAGGGGGACGAGAGGGCGGGCACAGAGGGCTAACCGACACAGGCTTAATCTGGGAAACATGAAAGGTGGAATGAACCCGTAGGGAGGCAGGAAGCTGTAGCTTAACCGCGCAGGGGTTAACAATAGACAGTATCTTGAACGGTCCTATAAAACGAGGCGCCATCTTCTTAGACTCCACTTTCAATGGAAGGTCACATGACTTAAGCCATACCTCTTGACCAGGAGAGTAACCGGCAGCCTGGGACCGGTGACGGTTGGCTTGCCTCTGCATGTACGCCGAAGCTCGGGACAGAGCTACCCTGGCCTTCCTCCAGACCTTGAAGCAGCGGCGCATGTGGGACTGCACCGAGGGTACTGCCAGTTCCCTCTCTTGAGAAGGGAACAGGGGAGGTTGATAACCCAGAGCACACAGAAAGGGAGACAAACCAGAGGAAGCGTTAGTCAAGGTGTTATGAGCATATTCCACCCAGGGGGAGCATGGAGCTCCACGACCCAGGGTTAGACCCTGTGACACAGCGGAGAGCGGTCTCCATCTCCTGGTTCGCTCTCTCGGCTTGCCCGTTGGTCTGGGGGTGATATCCAGAGGACAGGCTGGATGTAATGCCCAAAGCTTTACAGAAAGCCTTCCAAACCTGGGAGACAAACTGGGGACCCCTGTCAGAGACAATATCCGTGGGTAGACCATGAGAGCGGAACACATGTTCAACCAAAATATCAGCCGTTTCTCTGGCAGTGAGCAGTTTAGGTAGGGCCAAAAAATTAGCAAACTTAGAAAAACGATCAATCACAGTTAGAATGACAGTCTTTCCAGACGAGGGGGGAAGTCCAGTGACAAAATCCAAGGCAATGTGGGACCAGGGCCGGCTGGGTATTGGCAGAGGTCTTAGATGACCAGCGCTGGCCTGGGTGGAGTTCTTACTACGTGTACATACCGTACAAGCAGCAATGAAGGCTCGAGTGTCCGCCTCCATCCTGGGCCACCAGAACTTCCGTCGCACAAAGTCAAGGGTCCGAGTAACTCCAGGGTGACAGGTAAGGGGAGACGAGTGAGCCCACTGAAGTACCTGGGAGCGAACAGACTCAGGGACAAACAACCGGTTAGGAGGACCGCTCCCAGGGTCAGCTTGATGATGTTGAGCCTGTCTAACAATCCCTTCGATGTCACATGTAATGGCCGCAATACTGCAGGTAGGAGGCAAGATGGGTTCAGGGTTACTACCAGTATCAACAGCAGAAAAAACACGAGACAGGGCGTCAGGTTTGACGTTGCGTGACCCAGGACGGTAAGACAGAGAAAAATTGAATCTACCAAAAAATAGTGCCCACCTGGCTTGACGGGGGTTGAGCTGCTTCGCTGACTGGATGTATGCCAGATTCTTATGATCCGTCCAAACGATGAAGGGTTGTTCCGCCCCCTCCAGCCAATGCCGCCACTCTTCGAGAGCCAGCTTCACGGCGAGCAGTTCGCGATTGCCAACATCATAATTCCTCTCAGCCTGAGAAAGTTTCCGTGAAAGGAAAGCACAGGGATGCAGTTTGTTATCTTCCGGTGAACGTTGTGACAACACCGCACCTACCCCAGTGTCGGATGCATCCACCTCCACGACAAACTGGCGGTCGGGGTCCGGCTGCATCAGAATGGGAGCCGAGGCGAAGCGATGTTTCAGTTCTTCAAACGCTGCTTCGGCCCCTTCATTCCAAGCGAACGGTCGTGCGATGGAGGTGAGAGCGGTGAGTGGCGCCGCAATGCGGCTGTAGTCCTTGATGAACCTCCTGTAGAAATTCGCAAACCCCAGGAATCGTTGAAGTTGTTTGCGGGTGGAGGGGGCTGGCCAGTCCGTGACAGCAGAGATCTTAGCTGGGTCCATCCGCAACTCCCCCTGAGCTATTATGTAACCAAAAAAGAGGTCTCAGACACATGAAATTCACATTTCTCCATCTTCACAAACAGTTTGTTCTCCAACAACCTTTGCAACACCTGGCGCACATGCAGTTCGTGTTCCTGGGAGGACTCTGAAAAAATCAGGATATCATCCAGATAGACAAAAACAAACCGATTCAACATGTCCCGAAGGACATCATTGACTAGTGCCTGAAAAACGGCAGGGGCATTGGACAACCCAAAAGGCATAACCAGGTACTCAAAATGTCCCAAAGGTGTGTTGAAGGCAGTCTTCCATTCATCACCTTTATGAATGCGCACCAGGTGATACGCATTTCGTAGATCCAGTTTCGTGAAGATAGTTGCACCATGAAGGAGGGGAAAAGCAGAGTTAATTAAAGGCAGAGAATATTTGTTCTTAATGGTGATGTTGTTAAGTCCACGGAAATCAATACAGGGTCTGAGGGTCTTATCCTTCTTAGCAACAAAAAGAATCCCGCTCCTACAGGTGACGAGGAAGGACGAATAATACCTGCCGCCAAGGAGTCCCGAATGTAGTTCTCCATAGCCTCCGTCTCCGGGCGGGAGAGATTGTACAGGCGACTGCTGGGGAGAGGGGCTCCTGGCTGGAGGTCAATGGCGCAGTCGTAAGGGCCGGTGAGGAGGAAGAGAAGTAGCTCTGTGTTTGCAGAAAACGGATGCCAGGTCATGATACACGTCAGGGACAGCAGAAAGATCCATGGACTCCAGTGGAGGTTGAGGCACAGTGCTGGCAGGGGTCTGAGCAGAACACAAACAATTCACATGACAAAATGTGCTCCATGAAACAATTCTACCGGTCACCCAATCAATGTGTGGATTGTGTCTTATGAGCCAGGGGATACCAAGGACCAGGGGGGTCTGTGGGCAGTCAATTATATGGAATTGAATGTTCTCCTGATGATTACCCGACACTCTGAGACAAACAGGAACAGTCTGATGAGTAATACGGGTCAACAATTGTCCATTTAGACCCTTAGCCTGCAGCGGACAGTCCATAGGAACAGTCTCTAACTCCATTTGTTGAGCCAACTCTCGATCCAAAAGCTTTCATCGGCACCAGAGTCAACCAGCGCACTAACAGAGAAATTCTGGGACTGCCACTGGAGGGATGCCTGGAGCAGAATGCGGGGAGAAGAGGAAGAATCCGCTGCTCGGCTCACCAAAACTTCTCCCAATAATGATGAGCCGGCCCTTTTCCCGGATGAACTGGGCAGGAAGGAACGAAATGACCAGCTTCTCCACAATACAGGCAGACCCGAGCCTGAATACGACGTGCACGCTCCTCTGAGGACAACCGTGCACGACCCACCTCCATGGCTTCGGGTTCAGTGCTCCTCGTATCGACTCGGGAAGACTCGGCTTTCTCCGTAGGGAAGATGCGGGGAGGAGTTTGTTGACGACAGACCAGTTGCTTGGAACTAACACTCCTCTCCCGGCGGCGCTCCCGAATCCGATTATCCAACCTGATGGTGAGTGAAATAAGATTATCCAGCGTAGGCGATACATCATATGACACCAACTCATCTTTTAAAGTCTCAAACAAAGCATTGATGAACACTCCTTGTAATGCCTCGTCATTCCAACCGCTCACTGCCGCTAACGTCCGAAACTCCACTGCCATCTCCGCCACACTGCGAACCCCCTGCCGAAGAGACAACAACCGCTTTCGCAGCCTCTTTGCCCCGTACGGGGTGGTCAAAAACCTTCCTCATCTCAGTGGAGAAGGCCACGTAAAGCGTTGCAAATGTCCGACTGACTCTCCCAGACCGCGGATCCCCAGGCACGAGCGGAACCGCTAGTAGAGTTGATAAGGTAGGCAATACGGGCTCTTTCTGAGGCGTAGGTGAGGGGCTGTTGTTCAAACACTAACGAGCATTGAGTCAAAAATTCACCACAGGTTCCCATGTTCCCATCATAGCGCTCTGGAGCAGGAACAAAAGGCTCTCTGATCTGGGCTGGAGGGCAAGGAAAAACAGGTGGAGCAGGAGAAGGGGCAGTTTGTATGCCATGCCCGAGGGTTGCATTATTAACTTGGGTAGTAAGGACAGACACCTGATTGGTGAGTAATTGAACCTGATTAAACAGCACCTGACTGTTCTCAGCAATAGTCTTAAACAGGGTATCATGTTGGCCAAGTAAAATGTCCTGATTGGCTATAGCAGTCCGAATTTGAGTGCACTCTGGGGTGGTATCCGAGCTACTGTCTGCTGGGTTCATGTTGGTCAGATCATACTGTCATGATTTAACTGGATTAGAACCCAAATGCAGACAAGTACACCAAGCCAGAGAAGGTTTAACAGGTTTATTTACAATGTTCAAAAAGTCCAGGTTTCCAATAATAGGGGAAGAACAAGTCCAGGTTACAGGGAGGGTAACAGATCCAGGTCAGGGCAGGTGTGGTACCGTAATGTCCTAGTGTCCGTGGTGAGTCCAAAAGGGAGGTCCGGTAGTGGGGAGCAGGATGGTGGTGGCAGGAGGAAGCGGAGGCAGAAGTCAGGTTCCCATAATCTGTGGCACAGGAGAAAAGTAAATAGAACAGGCCAAAAACACAAAGAGCGAAAACAAACAGGTTGAGTCGGCAGCGAGACTAACATGGTCGTCTTGACTATGATCTGACGATGAGTGGAAAGTTTGACCGGGTCTTAAAGGCTGAGGTGATTATGGTGAATGAGCTGCAGCTGGAACCCTGACTCCCGCACACCAGACATCACTCCTGCAATCAAGGACAGACAGAGGGGAGAGAGAGCAGAGAGAGAGCTACCTAGCAGCAGTAGGCCTAACAGTTGTAGGATTTTTAATGAATTTATTTGCAAATTATGGTGGAAAATAAGTATTTGGTCACCTACAAACAAGCAAGATTTCTCACTCTCACAGACCTGTAACTTCTTCTTTAAGAGGCTCCTCTGTCCTCCACTCGTTACCTGTATTAATGGCACCGGTTTTAACTTGTTATCAGTATAAAAGACACCTGTCCACAACTTCAAACAGTCACACTCCAAACTCCACTATGGCCAAGACCAAAGAGCTGTCAAAGGACACCAGAAACAAAATTGTAGACCTGCACCAGGCTGGGAAGACTGAATCTGCAATAGGTAAGCAGCTTGGTTTGAAGAAATCAACTGTGGGAGCAATTATTAGGAAATGGAAGACATACAAGACCACTGATAATCTCCCTCGATCTGGGGCTCCACGCAAGATCTCACCCCGTGGGGTCAAAATGATCACAAGAACATAAATGAGCATAAATCCCAGAACCACACAGGGGGACCTAGTGAATGACCTGCAGAGAGCTGGGACCAAAGTAACAAAGCCTACCATCAGTAACACACTACGCCGCCAGGGACTCAAATCCTGGAGTGCCAGACGTGTCCCCCTGCTTAAGCCAGTACATGTCCAGGCCCGTCTGAAGTTTGCTAGAGTGCATTTGGATGATCCAGAAGAGGATTGGGAGAATGTCATATGGTCAGATGAAACCAAAATATAACTTTTTGGTTAAAACTCAACTCGTCGTGTTTGGAGGACAAAGAATGCTGAGTTGCATCCAAAGAACACCATACCTACTGTGAAGCATGGGGGTGGAAACATCATGCTTTGGGGCTGTTTTTCTGCAAAGGGACCAGGACGACTGATCTGTGTAAAGGAAAGAATGAATGGGGCCATGTATCGTGAGATTTTGAGTGAAAACCTCCTTCCATCAGCAAGGGCATTAAAGATGAAACGTGGCTGGGTCTTTCAGCATGACAATGATCCCAAACACACCGCCCAGGCAACGAAGGAGTGGCTTCGTAAGAAGCATTTCAAGGTCCTGGAGTGGCCTAGCCAGTCTCCAGATCTCAACCCCATATAAAATCTTTGGAGGGAGTTGAAAGTCCGTGTTGCCCAGCGACAGCCCCAAAACATCACTGCTCTAGAGGAGATCTGCATGGAGGAATGGGCCAAAATACCAGCAACAGTGTGTGAAAACCTTGTGAAGACTTACAGAAAACATTTGACCTGTGTCCACCATAATTTATTTTCCACCATAATTTGCAAATAAATTCATAAAAAATCCTACAATGTGATTTTCTGGATTTTCTTTTCTCAATTTGTCTGTCATAGTTGACGTGTACCTATGATGAAAATTACAGGCCTCTCTCATCTTTTTAAGTGGGAGAACTTGCACAATTGGTGGCTGACTAAATACTTTTTTTCCCCACTCTACATTATGACCCACACGCTTATTTAAATTGTACGTGCTATGTGTTACTATCTCTCTTAGGCTGAGGCGGTGTGTGTGTGTGTGCATGTGTGCATGTGTGGCGTCAATTGATTTAGTGTCATAGAAGATGAGTGTGTTACACTCATTCAGTCACGCATCCAAGTGTAATGTGAATCAGAGCTTAAACCACACACACACACACACACTTAACATAGCTAACACACACTGAAACGTCCACACATTTCATACTTCAAACACAATTACACACACACACGCTATTAACAAAATTCTCAGTTTCCCTTTTTCTCTCTTTCTCTCTTTCTCTATTTGAGAGGCATGGAATAGAGACAGAGCCCTCAGCTCCGAAGAGAAAAAAATAGACTTCCTCTGGTGGTTGCTATGGAAACTGTCTCCTCCTTCCCTGTGAGGCCATTTAAGGTGGCATACAGACAAGGGGAGAAAATAAGGATATTTAAGGTAGTTCTTTGGAGGGGGAGGGGGGAAGCAGTGAATGGGAAGCAGGGCCCTGGTCAAATGTAGTGCACTATATAGGGAATAGGGTACCATTTGGGATGCACCCGATATCTAATGGAGTTTATAAATGGGGGAAATGACAGAGAGTCCAGGTGGTTTGATATAGTCAATGTTTAATTCAGCCTTGTTTGGAGCATAGCAACTTCACACTATCGAGGGAATTCTATGTTTATTTATTTGGATCCCCATTAGCTTTTGCAGAGGCAGCAGCTATTCTTCCTGGGGTCCACAAAAAACACAAACAATGAAAAGTAACAAAACACTGGTACAAGGACAGTAATACAAATGTAAAATACAACAATATACAAACAATACAACAAGAAAAATAATGCATGTGTTAGAATGTGTCTGTGTGTGCGTTAGGCTTTGGCGGTTTACAGTATTACGGGGTATTTGGAAATGGCCACAGGAGGGTTTTTCAATTCCGTTGAAACTATTGCTTTTCAGTTAAAAATATATATATATATATATATATATATATATATATATATATATATATATATATATATATATATATATATATACACTACCAGTCAAAAATGTTAGAACATCTACTCATTCAATGTTTTTTCTTAATTTTTTTATTATTTTCTACATTGTATAATAATAGTGAAGACGTCAAAACTATTAAATATCACATATGGAATCATGTAGTAACCAAAAAAGTGATAAACAAATCAAAATATATTTTATATTTGAGATTCTTCAAATAGGCACCCTTTGCCTTGATGACAGCTTTGCACACTTTTGGCATTCTCTCAACCAGCTTCACCTGCAATGCTTTTCCAACAGTCTTGAAGGAGTTCCCACATCTGCTGAACACTTGTTGGCTGCTTTTCCTTCACTCTGCCGTCCAACTCATCCCAAACCATCTCAATTTGGTTGATGTTGGGGGATTGTGGAGGTCATCTGATGCAGCACTCCATCACTCTCCTTTTTGGTAAAATAGCCCTGACACAGCCTGGAGGTGTGTTGGGTCATTGTCCTGTTGAAAAACAAATGATTGTCCCACTTAGCCCAAACCAGATAGGATGGCGTATCGCTGCAGACTGCTGTGGTAGCCGTGCTGGTTAAGTGTGCCTTGAATTCTAAATATATCACAGACAGTGTCACCAGCAAAGCACCCCCACACCATAACACCTCCTCCTCCATGCTTTACGGTGGGAAATACACATGCGGAGATCATCCATTCACCCACACCGCGTCTCATAAAGACACGGAGATTGGAACCAAAAATCTCCAAATTGGACTCCAGACCAAAGGACAATTTCCACTGGTCTAATGTCCATTGCTAATGTTTCTTGGTCGAAAGAAGTCTCTTCTTCTTATTGTTGTCCTTTAGTAGTGGTTTCTTTGCAGCAATTCGACCATGAAGGCCTGATTCACACAGTCTCCTCTGAAAAGTTGATTTTGAGATGTGTCTGTTACTTGAACTCTGTGAAGCATTTATTTTGGCAGCAATTTCTGAGGCTGGTAACTCTAATGAACTTATCCTCTGCAGCAGAGGTAACTCTGGGTCTTCCATTCCTGTAGCGGACCTCATAAGAGCCAGTTTCATCATAGCGCTTGAGGTGTTTTGCGACTGCACTTGAAGTAATGTTCCGTATTGACTGACCTTCATGTTTTAAAGTAATGATGGACTGTAATTTCTCATTGCTTATTTGAGCTGTTCTTGCCATAATATGGGCTCGGTCTTTTACCAAATAGGGCTATCTTCTGTATACCACCCCTACCTTGTCACATCACAACTGATTGGCTCAAACGCATTAAGAAGGAAAGAAATTCCACAAATTAACTTTTAAGAAGGTACACCTGTTAATTGAAATGCATTCCAGGTGACTACCTAATGAAGCTGGTTGAGAGAATACCAAGTGTGTGCAAAGCTGTCATCAAGGCAAACGGTGGCTATTTGAAGAATCTCAAATATTAAATATATTTTGATTTGTTTAACACTTTTTTGGTTACTACATGATTCCATATGTGTTATTTCATAGTTTTGATTTCTTCACTATTATTCTACAATGTAGAAAATAGTAAAAATAAAGAAAAACCTGTGAATGAGTAGGTGTTCAAAAACCTTTGACCGGTATTGTATGTGAAGCTACTTTTTAAGTAAATACCTGCAGTCAACTTGTGCAATACATTAGGAGATAAAGCAGATCACGTTCTTCATTTCACCTGTAACATTATTTTACATTATGAAGCTTACCATAGTTCCCCAGAACAGTTGAGCCAGTCATGTGTTTGTTTGAAAATAGCACAACAGGAGAAAGTGGGAGCAGGTGAGTACAGCTGTGTTTTGACATGGTTCGCGTTTTATATAGTGTTTTTTTTGCTTCAATATAGTGATCTGGGACATGCAACTATGCAGAAAATACATTGGTGCAACACATTCGGCAGAAAATAGCTTCATTGTCATCAGATGACAACAGAAGTGCAACGCGATTTGGCTGGAAGCCACACAAATACATTTGTTTACAATGAAAATGCATGGTATATTTTGCAAAAACAATGCATGGCCATCATATTTCTAATGTTTATCATAGAAAGAAAGTAGGCTGGCTACACCGAGAAAAGTACTGGAGAAAAGTAGCTACACATCAGTCAGAGCGCTGTCTGCTGATGGAATGCCCTTAAGTGAATTCTCATCTGAGTTGAGAACTGCAACTGAAGCACAAAATTAGTTTGATGCCGAGCAGAAATTACAATATTTTCGATCTGTGTTTACAGAACGCAGCAAGATATTTCTTATGCACTTAATTTTTTTTTCCTGCCTGAAAAATGAAGAATTCTGCGACCCCTAAATTTAACTTGCTAGTTATCTAAGTAAGTGGCTGAATTAATAAGGTGATGGGGCATTATATTGTCATAGCTTTCAGCCGTGTTTGAGAAGTCAAAGTCCTTTGGATGAGTTATCTGTGCTGCTTGATTTCCTTGCATTTATTCTCCTCTCCGTTCTCATCCCGTCTGCTACTCCCCCATCTTCTAAAAGCAGAGCAGGCAGGCCCGTTGCCCTAGCGACTCCAGACTCCACACAAACACAGGGTGTACACAGTACTGTCTTCCTTCAGACAAGCATGCGTCAAAACGTTGTTTATTTGCACAATGTCTCTCATTCACATTTGCTTATAAATGTCCAAACTCACCAACAATGACGTTCAGTAGTTCCTACCTATATATGTATAACTTTATGAGCTGGATTGCCTGTCTTTGCGATTCTTTTATTTCCGTTTGTGCTCGTTAGCATATTTAGCTATGAGCCTCCATGGAAAACTGCTATTACTTGTGCTAATTTAGTTAGCATACTGGTAATAGATGGCCAATGTATTTTTTTTTTTTTTTTGGTACATCCTTATGTACTAAGCATTTACATTTACATTTACGTCATTTAGCAGACGCTCTTATCCAGAGCGACTTACCAATTGGTGCATTCACCTTATAGCCAGTGGGATAACCACTTTACAATATGTTTTTAAATTTTTTATTATTATTTATTATTATTTTTTGGGGGGTGGGGTGGGGTAAGGGTGTAGAAGGATTACTTTATCCTATCCCAGGTATTCCTTAAAGAGGTGGGGTTTCAAGTGTCTCCGGAAGGTGGTGAGTGACTCCGCTGTCCTGGTGTCGTGAGGGAGCTTGTTCCACCATTGGGGTGCCAGAGCAGCGAACAGTTTTGACTGGGCTGAGCGGGAACTGTGCTTCCGCAGAGGTAGGGGGGCCAGCAGGCCAGAGGTGGATGAACGCAATGCCCTCGTTTGGGTGTAGGGACTGATCAGAGCCTGAAGGAACGAAGGTGCCGTTCCCATCACAGCTCCGTAGGCAAGCACCATGGTCTTGTAGCAGATGCGAGCTTCAACTGGAAGCCAGTGGAGTGTGCGGAGGAGCGGGGTGACGTGAGAGAACTTGGGAAGGTTGAACACCAGACGGGCTGCGGCATTCTGGATGAGTTGTAGGGGTTTAATGGCACAGGCAGGGAGCCCAGCCAACAGTGACTTGCAGTAATCCAGACGGGAGATGACAAGTGCCTGAATTAGGACCTGTGCCGCTTCCTGTGTAAGGCAGGGTCGTACTCTCCGAATGTTGTAGAGCATGAACCTACAGGATCGGGTCACCGCTTTGATGTTAGCGGAGAACGACAGGGTGTTGTCCAGGGTCATGCCAAGGCTCTTCGCACTCTGGGAGGAGGACACAACGGAGTTGTCAACCGTGATGGCGAGATCAAGGAACGGGCAGTCCTTCCCCGGGAGGAAGAGCAGCTCCGTCTTGCCGAGGTTCAGCTTGAGGTGGTGATCCATCATCCACACTGATATGTCTGCCAGACATGCAGAGATGCGATTCACCACCTGGTTATCAGAAGAGGGGAAAGGAGAAGATTAGTTGTGTGTCGTCTGCGTAGCAATGATAGGAGAGGCCATGTGAGGATATGACAGAGCCAAGTGACTTGGTGTATAGCGAGAATAGGAGAGGGCCTAGAACTGAGCCCTGGGGAGAGCACGTGGTGCGGAGACAGATTCTCGCCACGCCACTTGGTAGGAGCGACCGGTCAGGTAGGACGCAATCCAAGAGTGAGCCGCGCCGGAGATGCCCAACTCGGAGAGGGTGGAGAGGAGGATCTGATGGTTCACAGTATCAAAGGCAGCAGACAGGTCTAGAAGGACAAGAGCAGAGGAGACAGAGTTAGCTTTAGCAGTGCGGAGAACCTCCGTGACACAGAGAAGAGCAGTCTCAGTTGAATGACCAGTCTTGAAACCTGACTGGTTTGGATCAAGAAGGTCATTCTGAGAGAGATAGCAAGAGAGTTGGCTAAAGACGGCACGCTCAAGAGTTTTGGAGAGAAAAGAAAGAAGGGATACTGGTCTGTAGTTGTTGACATCAGAGGGATCTAAGCCTGTAATACCATAAATCCCGCGGTGAGAGAATGACGCTATGACGATATAAATATCTGGATACTGCCCAACCCTAGTATGCGTGTGTTTATACTCTCACAGTCCCCGCCATTCCATCTGAAGTTTTTTTATATTTTATAAAAAGGGAATTTTGCTGTTTGCTTGAGTAATTGGAGATGGGAATTCCATGTGATCATGGCTCTGTATAATACTGTGCATTGCCGTGAATTTGTTTTGGACTTGGGGACTGTGAAGTGACCCCTGGTAGCATGTCTCATGGGGTATGTATGGGTGTCTGTGTGTGAGGTCTGGGGGAGAAGGGGAGTATATCCCTTACACATACACACATGCGGACACACACACAGTAGTGAGGGAGGGGCTGTACTGTGGTATGTGGGATTTACAGTATGACTGTCTGATAGACCTGGGGCTGTGGATCCTATTAAGTGGTAAAGTGGAGTGTGTGTGCGTGTGCGTGCGTGAGTGCGCGCACGTACAGGGCATGTTGGCATTCTAAAGTCCTAGCAATTTGTCCTATGTTGTTGCAGCCAGTGAAGTGTGCACTACAGACCCAGTAGAGCATTGCACCTGCTTCCCCAACACCCCAGCTCCCCAACCCCTACAATCCAACCCCCATCCCACCTTATCCCCAACACCCAACACCATCTCACCCACCTACCGTTCCTATCCCCTGACTTCCATACCCACTACCCTATCCCCCATCTCAATCCACCTGACCCTTCCCCCAACCTGCCACACCACCACGGTTTCTACTGCCATGACATCATTCATGGTGTCAGTGCCAGAAACACGTGTGCGTGTCTTTACATGAGGAGAGAGAGAGATGCTGCAGATACAGTAAACACGTCAAGGAGACCACAGACTATTGTATGGTTAAACAGTACAAATACGACCTACACAGATCAATCAAGATGGTGAGACACAAGTATAAGGACAAAGTGGAGGAGCAATTCAGCGGGTCGGACATGCGGCGTTTGTGGCAGGGGCTTCTAACGATCATGGAATACATAAAGAAAACCAGTCACGTTGCAGACACCAACCTACCGGATGAGCTAAACACCCTTTTCTCTCCCGCTTCGAGCATAACGAATCTGAGCTGCCGAGGAGAACCCCTGAGGACAACGAGGGCTACATGCTTACTGCCTTCACAGAGGACGTATGTAAGTCATTCAAGCTTGTTAACCCTCGCAGACGGTATCCCTAACCGTGCCCTCAGAGCATGTGCAGACCAGCAAGCTGTTGTGTTTTCTGACATTTTCCACTATCATCCCGTGCCCAAGAAAGCGAAAGTAACTGAACTGATTACCTACCCTACCTGTAGCACTCATTTCCGTCATCATGAAGTGCTTCGAGAGGCTAGTCAAAGACCACATCACCTCCTCCTTCCCCGACACATACGACCCTCTCCAATTCGTCTAACGCCCTGATAGATCCACGGACAACGCAATCGCCATTGCACTGCTCACTGCCCTCACCCACCTGGACAAAAGGAATGCATATGTGAGGATGCTGTTCATCGACTACTGCTCGGCCTTCAATACCATAGTGCCCTCTAAGCTCATCACAAAGCTCATGACCTTGGGACTAAACTCCTCCCTATGTAACTGTGTACTGGACTTCCTGATGTGCCACAGGTGGTGAAGGTAGGCAACATTACCTCCTCCACACTGATCCTCAACACGGGGGCCCCAAAGGGTGCATCCTTAGTCTATCCTGTACTCCCTGTATACCCACGACTGTGTGGCCTCACACAGTTCCAACTCCATCATCAAGTTCTCTGACGACACAACAGTAGTAAGCCTGACTTCCAACAACGACGAGACGGCTTACAGAGAGGAGGTAGGCACTCCGACGGTGTGGTGCCAGGTAAACAACCCCTCCCTCAATGTCAGCAAAACAAAGGAGCTGATTGTGGACTTCAGGAGGAACCAGGTTGGAAACACCCCCATCCTCATCACCGGGGCCGCGGTGGAGATGGTCAAAAAGTTAATCGGCGTACACATCTCTGATGAGCTGAAATGGTCAAACCACACGGACACCTTGGTGAAGAGGGCACGGCAGCGACTCTTCAACCTCAGGAGGCGAAATACATTTGGCCTGTCCCCGAGGGCCCTCACTGTGTTCTACAGAAGCACCATCATCATCACTGGGGCCAAGCTTCCTGCCATCCAGGACCTCTATACCAGGCTATGTCAGAGGAAGGCCCTCAAAATTGTCAAAGACTCCAGCAAACCTAGTCATAGACTGTTCTCTCTGCTACAACACGGCAAGCGGTACCGGAGCGCCAAGTCTAGGTCCAAAAGGCTTCTCAACAGCTTCTACCCCCAAGCCATAAGACTCCGGAACAGCTAATCATTGCTACCTGGACCCCACCCCCACCCCCCTCTTTTACGCTGCTGCTAGTCTGTCTATTATTTATGCATAGTCACTTTAACTCTACCCACATGTACATATTACCTCAATTAGGTCGACTAGTCGTTGCCCCCGCACATTGACTCTGCACTGGTACCCCCCTGTATATAGCCTCCCTACTGTTATTTTATATTACTGCTGCTCCTTAGTTATTTGCTTTTATTTTTTTAAACAAACAAAAAATATTTCAAAAATGCATTGTTGGTTAAGGGCTTGTAAGTAAGCATTTCACTGTAATGTCTACACCTGCTGTATTCAGCACATGTGGCAAATGATGTGGGCAGTATAGGAGTACCTTGGCAAAAACTGTCAGACTGGCCAATAGCGTGTACCCCCAGATCATCAGGCTGCTGAATAGCCAATTGGCAGCTACGTACTCACACTACCCCCCACTTGCTGCTCCCCATATGGATATTCTAGCTCCCACAACAAACATTTATCCTGCCCCCACACCCCAATGGACATTTAGCATTGTTACAGCTGTATATACTATATATACAGTGGGGGGAAAAAGTATTTAGTCAGCCACCAATTGTGCAAGTTCTCCCACTTAAAAAGATGAGAGAGGCCTGTAATTTTCATCATAGGTACACGTCAACTATGACAGACAAATTGAGAAAAGAAATCCAGAAAATCACATTGTAGGATTTTTAATGAATTTATTTGCTAATTATGGTGGAAAATAAGTATTTGGTCACCTACAAACAAGCAAGATTTCTGGCTCTCACAGACCTGTAACTTCTTCTTTAAGAGGCTCCTCTGTCCTCCACTCGTTACCTGTATTAATGGCACCTGTTTGAACTTGTTATCAGTATAAAAGACACCTGTCCACAACCTCAAACAGTCACACTCCAAACTCCACTATGGCCAAGACCAAAGAGCTGTCAAAGGACACCAGAAACAAAATTGTAGACCTGCACCAGACTGGGAAGACTGAATCTGCAACAGGTAACCAGCTTGGTTTGAAGAAATCAACTGTGGGAGCAATTATTAGGAAATGGAAGACATACAAGACCACTGATAATCACCCTCGATCTGGGGCTCCACGCAAGATCTCACCCTGTGGGGTCAAAATGATCACAAGAACGGTGAGCAAAAATCCCAGAACCACACGGGGGGACCTAGTGAATGACCTGCAGAGAGCTGGGACCAAAGTAAAAAAGCCTACCATCAGTAAAACACTGCGCCGCCAGGGACTCAAATCCTGCAGTGTCAGACGTGTCCCCCTGCTTAAGCCAGTACATGTCCAGGCCCGTCTGAATTTGCTAGAGTGCATTTGGATAATCCAGAAGAGGATCGGGAGAATGTCATATGGTCAGATGAAACCAAAATATAACTTTTTGGTAAAAACTCAACTCGTCGTGTTTGGAGGACAAAAAATGCAGAGTTGCATCCAAAGAAAACCATACCTACTGTGAAGCATGGGGGTGGAAACATCATGCTTTGGGGCTGTTTTTCTGCAAAGGGACAAGGATGACTGATCCGTGTAAAGGAAATAGTGAATGGGGCCATGTATCATGAGATTCTGAGTGAAAAGCTCCTTCCATCATCAAGAGCATTAAAGATGAAACGTGGCTGGGTCTTTCAGCATGACAATGATCCCAAACACACCGCCCGGGCAACAAAGGAGTGGCTTCGTAAGAAGCATTTCAAGGTCCTGGAGTGGCCTAGCCAGTCTCCAGATCTCAACCCCATAGAAAATCTTTGGAGGGAGTTGAAAGTCCGTGTTGCCCAGCGACAGCCCCAAAACATCACTGCTCTAGAGGAGATCTCTATGGAGGAATGGGCCAAATACCAGCAACAGTGTGTGAAAACCTTATGAAGACTTACAGAAAACGTTTGACCTGTGTCATTGCCAACAAAGGGTATATAACAAAGTATTGAGAAACTTTTGTTATTGACCAAATACTTATTTTCCACCATAATTTGCAAATAAATTCATAAAAAATCCTACAATGTGATTTTCTGGATTTCTTTTCTTCTTATTTTGTCTGTCATAGTTGACGTGTACCTATGATGAAAATTACAGGCCACTCTCATCTTTTTAAGTGGGAGAACTTGCACAATTGGTGGCTGACTAAATACTTTTTTCCCCCACTGTATACAGTTGAAGTTGGAAGTTTACATATACCTTAGCCAAATAGATTTAAAATCAGTTTTTCACAATTCCTGACATTTAATCCTAGTAAAAATTCCCTGTCTTATTCTTATTTTAAGAATGTGAAATGTCAGAACAATAGTAGAAATAATTATTTATTTCAGCTTTCACATTCCCAGTGGGTCACAAGTTTACATACACTCAATTAGTATTTGGTAGCATTGCCTTTAAATTGTTTGACTTGGGTCAAACGTTTCGGGTAGCCTTCCACAAGCTTCCCACAATATGTTGGGTGAATTTTGGCCCATTCCTCCTGACAGAGCTGGTGTAACTGAGTCTGGTTAGTAGGCCTCATTGCTTGCACACGCTTTCTCAGTTCTGCCCATAAATGTTCTATAGCATTGAGGTCAGGGCTTTGTGATGGCCACTCCAATACCTTGACTTTGTTGTCCTTAAGCCATTTTGCCACAACTTTTGATGTATGCTTGGGGTCATTGTCCATTTGGAAGACCCATTTGCCACCAAGCTTTAACTTCCTGACTGATGTCTTGAGATGTTGCTTCAATATATCCACATAATTTTCCTTCCTAATGATGCCATCTATTTTGTGAAGTGCACCAGTCCCTCCTGCAGCAAAGCACCCCCACAGCATGATGCTGCCACCCCCGTGCTTCACGGTTGGGATGGTGTTCTTCGGCTTGCAAGCATCCCCCTTTTTCCTCCAAACATAACGATGGTCATTATGGCCAAACAGTTATATTTTTGTTTCATCAGACTAAATTTTTCCAAAAAGTACAATCTTTGTCCCCATGTGCAGTTGCAAACCGTAGTCTGGCTTTTTTATGGCGGTTTTGGAGCAGTGGCTTCTTCCTTGCTTAGCGGCCTTTCAGGTTATGTCGATATAGGACTCGTTTTACTGTGGATATAGATACTTTTGTACCTGTTTCCTCCAGCATCTTCACAAGGTCCTTTGACCTTGCGGTATGTTGGCTGTGTGGTCCAATGGTGTTTATACTTGCGTACTATTGTTTGTACAGATGAACGTGGTACCTTCAGGCATTTGGAAATTGCTCCCAAGGATGAACCAGACTTGTGGAGGTCTACAATATACAAAAAGGTCTACACATACACAAAAATGTATGCACGCATGACTGTAAGTCGCTTTGGATAAAAGCGTCTGCTAAATGGCATATTATATTATTATTATTATTATTACAATTATTTTTCTGAGGTCTTGGCTGATTTCTTTTGATTTTCCCATGATGTCAAGCAAAGAGGCACTGAGTTTGAAGGTAGGCCTTTAAATACATCCACAGGTACACCTCCAATTGACTCAAATGATGTAAATTAGCCTCTCAGAAGCTTCTAAAGCCATGACATCATTTTCTGGAATTTTCCAAGCTGTTTAAAGGCACAGTCAACTCAGTGTATGTCAACTTCTGACCCACTGGAATTTTGATACAGTGAATTATAAGTCAAATAATTTGTCTGTAAACAATTGTTGGAAAAATTACTTGTGTTATGCACAAAGTAGATGTCCTAAACGACTTTCCACAACTATAGTTTGTTAACAAGAAATGTGTGGAGTGGTTGAAAAACAAGTTTTAATGAAACATACCTAAGTGTATGTAAACTTCCGACTTCAACTGTAGATATATCTTTTTATTATTATTGTTTCATTCACTTTACCCCCCTGCTGGTCCCCCTATGGACATTCTACCCATTTTGTTTTCATTTAACTATTCGCTCAATCCAGTACCTGGGATGGCTGCCGTTTTACGGGCTCCTAACCAACTGTGCTATTTTGTTAGTTTTTTCGCATTGTTTGTAATTTACTTTGTACATAAAGTTGCAGCTACATAAAGTTGCCGTCTCTTATGATAGAAAATATTTTCTGGACATCAGAACAGCTATTACCTCGAACTGGATGGAGATTTTTTCTTTAATGAGTCCGACACGAAGGATATGCTGCTTTCCGGAGACCAGGCCCAAATCCCTGTCAGTCACATGAAGAAAAGGCGGAGATACAGAGGGAGAAGGTCGGGGTGCCTTGTGAGGATTCGGAGGCGAGTGAGTAAATCGTCACTACCATCGGTTCTATTGGTCAACTTGCAATCACTGGAAAACAAACTCGATGATCTACTGTCAAGATTATCCTACAAACGGGACATTAAAAACTGTAATATCTTATGTTTCAACAAGTCTTGGCTGAATGACGAAACAGATAATATAGAGCTGGCTGGGTTTTCCATGCATCGGCAGGACAGAGCAGCTACGTCTGGTAAGACGAGGGGCAGGGGTGTGTGTCTATTTGTCAATAACTGCTGGTGCACGATGTCTAATGTTAAAGAAGTCTTAAGATATTGCTCTCCTGAGGTAGAGTACCTCATGATAAGCTGTAGACCACACTATCTACCTTGAGAGTTCTCATCTATATTATTCGTAGCCATCTATTTACCACCACAAACCGATGCTGGCACTAAGACTGCACACAACGAGCTGTATAAGGCCATACGCAAAAAAGAAAATGCTCATCCAGAAGCGGCACTCCTAGTGACTTTAATGCAGGTAAACTTACATCTGATTTACCTCATTTCTACCAGCATGTTGAATGTGCAACCAGAGGAACAAAAACTCTCCCTCGCCCTCCATTTGGCAAATCTGACCATCATTCTATACTCCTGATTCCTACTTACAAGCAAAAACTGAAGCAAAAAGTACCAGTGACTCGCACAAGTGGTCAGATTACGCGGATGCTACGCTACTGGACTGTTTTGCTTGCACAGACTGGAATATGTTCCGTGATTCATCCAACGGCATTGAGGAGTATATCACCTCACTCACCGGCTTCATCAATAAGTGCATCGACAACGTCGTCCCCACTGTGACCGTATGTACATATCCCAACCAGAAGCCATGGATTACAGGCAGCATCCGCACCGAGCTAAAAGCTAGAGCTGCCGCTTTCAAGGAGCAGGACACTAATCCGGACGCTTAGAAGAAATCCCGCTATGCCCTCAAACGAACCATCAAACAGTCAATACAGGACTAAGATTGAATCCTACTACACCGGCTCTGATACTTTTCGGATGTGGCTGGGCTTGCAAACTATTACAGACTACAAAGGGAAACCCAGCCGCAAGCTGCCCAGTGACGGGAGCCTACCAGTCAAGATAAATGCCTTTTATGCTCGCTTCGAGGCAAGCAACACTAAAGTATGCATAAGAGCACCAGCTGTTCCAGATGATTGTGTGATCACGCTCTCCGTAGCCGATGTGAGCAAGATCTTTAAACAGGTCAACATTCACAAGGCCGCGGGGCTAGATGGATTACCAGGGCGTGTACTCAGAGCATGCGCAGACCAACTGGCAAGTGACTTCACTGACATTTTCACCCTCTCCATGACTGAGTCTGTAATACCTATATGTTTCAAACAGACCACCAGAGTCCCTGTGCCCAAGAATGTGAAGGTAACCTGCCTGAATGACTACCGCCCCGGAGCACTCATGTCGGTTGCCATGAAGTGCTTTGAAAGGCTGTTCATGGCTCACATCAACACCATCATCCCGGAAACCCTAGACCCACTCCAATTTGCATACCGCCGCAACAGATCCGCAGATGACGCAATCTCAATCTCACTCCACACTGCCCTTTCTCACCTGGACAAAAGGAACACCTATGTGAGAATGCTGTTCATTGACTACAGTTAAGAGTTCTACACTATAGTGCCCAAAAAGCTCATAACTAAGCTAAGGACCCTTGGACTAAACACCTCCCTCTGCAACTGGATCCTGGACTTCCTGACGGGCCGCCCCCAGGTGGTAAGGGTAGGCAACAACACATCTGCCACGCTGATCCTCAACACAGGGGCCCCTCAGGGGTGAGTGCTTAGTCCCCTCCTGTCCTCCCTGTTCACCCACGACTGCATGGCCAAGCACGACTCCAACACCATCATTAAGTTTGCTGACGACACAGCAGTGGTACGCCTGATCACCGACAACGATTAGACAGCTTATAGGGAGGAGGTCAGAGACCTGGCAGTGTGGTGCCAGGACAACAGCCTCTCCCTCGATGTGAGCAAGACAAAGGAGATGATTGTGGACTACAGGAAAAGGAGGGCCGAACAGGCCCCCATTAACATCGACGGGGCTGTAGTGGAGCGGGTTTAGTTTCAAGTTCCTTGGTGTCCAGATCACCAACAAACTATCATGGTCCAAACACACCAAGACAGTCGTGAAGAGGGCCCCACAACACCTTTTCCCCCTCCGGAGACTGAAAAGATTTGGCATAGGTCCCCAGATCTTCAAAAAGTTATACAGCTGCACCATCGAGAGCATCCTTACCGGTTGCGTCACCGCCTGGTATGGCAACTGCTCAGCATCCGACCCTAAGGTGCTACAGAGGGTAGTGCGTACGTCCCAATACATCACTGGGGCCAAGCTCCTGCCATCCAGGACCTATATACCAGGAGGTGTCAGAGGAAGGCCAAAAAAATTGTCAAAGACTCCAGTCACCCAAGTCATAGACTGTCCTCTCTGCTACCACATGGCAAGTGGTACCGGAGTGCCATGTCTAGGTCCAAAATGCTCTTTAACCGCTTCAACCCCCAAGCTATAAGACTGCTGAACAATTAATCAAATGGCCACCCATACTATTGACATTGACCCACCCCCCCTCCCCCCCGCTGCTACTCGCTGTTTATTATCTATACATAGTCACTTTACCCTTACCTACTTGAACAAATTACCTCGACTAACCTGTACCCCCGCACATTGACTCGGTACCGGTACCCCCTGTACATAGCCTCGATATTGTTATGTCATTTTATTGTGTTACTTTTTATTAAATGTTTTACTTTAGTTATATATTTTCTTAACTCTATTTCTTGAACTGCATTGTTGGTTAAGGGCTTGTAAGTATGCAATTCACTGTTGTATTCGGCGCATGTGACAAATACAATTTGATTTGATTTGATACTTTTTTTTAAAGGGGCCTTCTTGAATGTGGGCATATTCCTGCCAAATCGTTCCTTCACTCTTTCTTTCTTTCTTAATTTTTCCCTCTCTCCTAAAGCACTATTTCTTTCTTCCCTCTGTACAGAGCTGCCATATGGCTGGGAGAAGATCGATGACCCTATCTATGGCCGTTACTACGTGGAGTAAGTCCTCCCCGCAAATAAAGAATATTCCCAGGACATTAGCTAACATTCCTATTAACTTCTAATCAGGTTTTGGTCTAACGTTAAGATAATACAGTAACGTTCCTCCAACATTCAAAGAATGTTTCTGATAACAAAATGCTGTTTCTAAGAACATTCCCAGGACTTTAGCTACCATTCCCATTAAGTTCTAATTAGGTTGTGGTCTAACGTTAGCATTATAATATTCAACAAACATTTAAAGAACATTCAACATTCAACAATGCTTTTCTAAGAAAATGTATTTCTGTCTTCATTAGTTACACTGTAAAGGGGTTACTAGTGGCAAGTAAGTAAATGGGTTACACTGTAAAGGGGTTACTAGTGGCAAGTAAGTTATTGTAATATTCACAGTTACTTATTTGCCACTAGCTGCTTGTAAGTTACTGTAGTATCAGAGCAATGGACTGTACTATTGTATTGTAAAAAATGCAATGCTACTGTAATGGTAAATTAATACATTGAGGGGAGACTGTGTTTGTATTTTACAGTAATTAAATGGGATTGTTGCCAGCTGGTTGGCTGCTAGGTAATGTGTTTACATGCCGTACCATTCAAAATAGAGATTTTTTTTCACTGCCCACAACATTTTCCCACAATGCAGCATCATTTACAGTATGCTGCAGTATAATGCGTTCACAGTATTTTACTGTTTATAATAGACATATTTACTGTAGAAATTACAGTTTTCCATTAGAGTGTACTACAATCGCTACTGTTGGGTAGCCATAGACTTAGAACAAAATCCTAACATGACACTTTCACCTCAATCATGCATTGATTTCAATTTTAGCTCTGTTCAACGATCTCAAATTAGATGTGTGTTCTCACTCGAGAACCAACGGTTATGGCCGTGTTCCAGACTGACTACATTGCAGATGCCTGCCAAGTCTCACAATGCCTGGCTAGGTATTAAACACATCAGCTAACCACATCAATATGATATAGCAATCTGATGCCAATGCAACGTCTGCAATTTAATTAGCCTGGAATGTGACCATCGTCTTAGTCAATGTGTATCTGTCTGCCGTGAAGAAGAGAACCCAAAACCCACTGATGCTGCTGGATATCACTGTCATAGTCCTGTTCCCTGCAGCCACATCAACAGAAGGACCCAGTTTGAGAACCCCGTTCTGGAGGCCAAGAGACGACAGGAGCAGCAGCAGCAGATGCAGAGCCAGGGACTGTCAGCTCTGCCCTTACCTACTATGTACAGAGGTACAGCCACACCCCTATACTTCCATTAGTTACTTGATGTGGAATAGAGTTCCATGTAGCCATGGGCTCTATGTAGTACTGTGCGCTGTTTTGGACTCTGTTCTGGACTCGGGGACTGTGAAGAGACCTCTGGTGGCATGTCTTGTGGTGTGTGTATGGGTGTCTGAGCTGTGTGCTAGTCGTTTAAACAGGTAGTGCTGAAGGTCAATCTCTCCTCTACTTTGAGCCAGGAGAGATTGACATGCATTTTATTAATGTTAGTTCTCCGTGTACACTTAAGGAGACAGCCGTGCTGCCCTGTTCTGGGCCAATTGTAATTTTCCTAAGTCCCTCTTTGTGGCACCTGACCACTATAGCCAGGGACTGTCAGCTCTGCCCTTACCCGCTATTTAGAGGAAAATATATACACACAGTGTCAGCCCAGACCATTATATACAAAAATACAACTTCCCCTTCTTAACTCTCCTTACACTGAGTGTAAAAAACATTAAGAACACTTGCTCTTTCCAGGTGAAAGCTATGATCCCTTATTGATGTCACTCGTTAAATCCACTTCAATCAGTGTAGATGGAGGGGAGGAGACAGGTTAAATAAGGATTTTTAAGCCTTGAGACAATTAAGACATGGATGGTGTATGTGTGCCATTCAGAGGGTGAATGGGCAAGACAAAATATTGAAGTGCCTTTGAACAGGGTATGGTAGTAGGTTCCAGGCGCACTGGTTTGTGTCAAGAGCTGCAATGCTGCTGGGTTTTTCACGCTCAACAGTTTCCCATATCAAGAAATGTCCACCACCCAAAGGACATCCAGCCAACTTGGCACAACTGTGGGAAGCATTGGAGTCAACATAGACCAGCATCCCTGTGGAACGCTTTTGACACCTTGTAGAGTCCATGTCCCGACGAATTGAGGCTGTTCTGAGGGCAAAAGAGGCGGGTGCAACTCAATATAAGGAAGATGTTTTTATTTTTTGTACCTTCAGTGTATAATCGACAGAGGCACAACATGGTCCTCAGTTGGTAAGAGCATCATGCTAACAACGCTAAGGATGTGGGTTCAATTCCCATAGGGATCACATACAAATACTATAAAATATGTACACTCACAGGGATGTAAGTCTCTTTGGATAAAATCGTCTGCTAAATGGCATATCATATTATAAACAGACACTCCACTTATAGTGAACGCTGTTAATGTGATCAACCGCTTATAGTGGTAAAGTTGTCCTGCACGGATGTAATCACTATAAGAGTGATTATTATTGTGCCTGAGTTTGGCTGAGTGGGTAGTCCACATGTCATCTCTAGTCCACATGTAATCCCCGCTCCAGTCCAGGCTGACCTTTTCTGATCTGTCTCTCCTCCCTCATTTTTTCTCCCTTTATATCCTACTGACTTAACAAGTAAATAAATAAATACAATATTTTTAAAAGAGTGATTATTCTAGTGTATTTAACTGGCCTATTTTAATCTCACCCTCCCATTCTCCAGAGAAGCCCTCGTTCACGCGGGACCCCACCCAGCTGAAGGGCTCCTTCTTGTCAACGGCTCTCCAGAAGAGCAACATGGGCTTTGGCTTCACCATCATCGGAGGGGATGAGCCAGATGAGTTCCTGCAGGTCAAGAGTGTCATACCTGAGGGCCCAGCCGCACAGGATGGGAAGATGGACACAGGTACTGTACAGGAACTAACCAACCACACACACGCACACACACACACATACACACACTTCCCCAGGATGCATTGTAAAAAAAATACATCAACTGTCAATCTACTGTCCCCCATAGTACAAAAGTTGACCTATTCTATTCTGTGCGAGAAATAAATTTTCCAAACATAGTCTGGGACAGTTGTGGGATGCGATAGATCCCAAATTAATACAACCACTAGCATGAAAAAAACATTTTTACCCAATGAGGCTGACGCAACAGATCAGAACGTTTAGCTTAAAATGTGATAAACTATTAGGCTATTTCTTCACATTATAAGTGCAGCAATGCGCACACGGCAGTAGGCTATAAGCGCGAATGTTCCATTAGCGGGAAAACACCATTATCAAAAGTGACCGCAAATGCGAATATGCATGTAATGCTTTTTTTTATATAGGTGCATTGTTATGGTGAAAATTATCTTCCCCAAACTTGAAACTCACTCGTTGCTTATGTATGCCAGTTAGGCTCTACACCCCTTGTAAATCTGATTAAATGTGCTTAATTTTAAGAAGTTATTTGGCCACTTTAGTTATGATACAAACCTTATCAAAACATATAGGCCCGTGGGTTAGGCTACATGAGGTGTGCGACTATGATTAGAAAAAGTTGCAAAAAAAAGGCATTGTTTCTTGCCTGATGCAGGGCATCATTCACAAGTGATAATATATAATTCACAAGTGATAGGCTAATATTGTCACCCATCAGACTATTCCTGATTTAATCTTGTCTTAACATATAGTAAATAATATATGTGTGAAATTTGTTTTGATTTAGAATGGACCATTATCATGCACCTGTCTCAAAACAGGGGCAGAGGGAAAAAATAATGTAATCTATGCACTTAAATAGCGAAGGGAGGGCGCTTTTCTGTGGTTGATTTTCATGCCAGCCAGGTATGCTATACTCCTGTTGTAAATATAAGCAATGTGCTTAATATTAGGAAAGTTGAGAAATAAATATAGTAGGCCTAGCCTATAGAAAGCTGATGGGATTCTCCTATTTTTAATAGAGTCCATCACTCTGTTTTCTCTCGCAATTGCATAGCCTATAGAAATGTTGCGCAACATGAGCTCATGGGCTCTCATGAAGTGTTTGATTAGATTTTCGACATTTGCATTGATGTCAGACTGAGTACAAGGCAGTTAGCAAGTTTGGTAGGCTACTAATGACCATCAGCAGCATCAGAGCTTGGAGAAGCCTAATTACCGTGACTAAATAGTCACGTGGAATTTGACTGCCTTCATGACTCGTGACCGCCAGTGTGGCGGTAATACGGTCACCGCAACAGCCCTACCTAGGACTCATCCATCAACAGTGCCTTCAGAAAGTATTCACACCCCTTTACTTTTTTCACATTTTGTTGTGGTACAGCCTGAATTCAAAATGTATTAAATTGAGATTTTGTGTCACTGATCTGTTTACACACAATACCCCATAATGTCAAAGTGGAATTTTGTTTGTAGAACATTTTAGAAGTAAGCATTTCGTTGGACGATGCATACCATGCGTATCCCGGGCATATGACTAATAAAACTTGGTTATCTGGCCTATTTGAGCTGTGGCATTGCTGTGAGGGAGGTGTGCATTTGTGTGTGTGGTTGGGTGGTTGTGTGTGTGGGTGCTCTCTGCTACCGCGGATATTTGAAAGATCCATTGGATTTACTAATACTTTCATCATGGACTAGATGCAAAGTGTAGCTACAGCTTTCAATACCAGTGTTGCTCTGAATACAGCTGCTGGTATCGACACAGCTCTGTGTTCTGTGGCTAAAGCCGTCTGGACTGGTTGAAGCCGAGTGGGAAGGATTATTTTGAAAGTGTTTGTCTGCCGTGAATCATCATAATCCATACACAGGTAAGAGTGTACAGTTAAAATGCCAAGATAGCTACATCTGCAAATGTAATTGTCTCAACTGTATCAAAATATTGTTTTCATTGCTAGCTATTGTTAGCTATATAGCTAGCTAGCTAGCTAGACAGTTGCATACAGGTAACATTATAGCTTGCTTCGTCCCGCAACAAGCCATTGTTTACAGATGGATTATTGTATAATAGATTTCGAGGTAGTTTATTTGCATGTTCAACTAGCTGGCTAGCTAGATGAATAACATTTACATCTAGCCTGCTGGTAATTATGAAGATAAATGTTTGCTGAATCTAGCTAGCTATCTTGTAGTGTCTGCATTGCCATTGTTGGGCTGGAAACAGGTTAAATGTGTACAGGGCATTTTAGTACAGCTGTAGCAGTCAACAGGCTATAACAAGCTATAGGACATTAATTAATTCATGTTTTAACCTATTTCTCTAGAATTTATCTTTCAGCATAAACCTGCTCTCCGCCACCAGTACAAGGAGATGATCGAGAGTGAACAAGCAACACTTCAGGTATTTTTTCTTTGTACTTTGAGCTTGTTGCTTGAACTTGGGGGTCAATTAATGTTATTGCTGGTATGGCATGTTTTAATGTCTTGTTATTGTCTGCTTTCCCCCTTTACAGCTTCAATTGTTTGGAGCCTGGTGTTATTGTGGCCAAGGAGCTTTCATTCAGGTGGAACCAGGTTTCAGCTGCTGTGCAATGTTACGTCCTTCCTCCCAGAGATGTGAAAGCATCCCCTGGACTGCACACAACCTGGCTAACATATATATTTTTTAGAAGATCATGGCTTTTGCACTGAAAAGGCCATGGATATTACATGGCAGGACAGAAATACAGTGTGCTATCAGGCTAGATTCCTTTGTTCATATCCTAACATGACCTGAACCAACGTTACTCAAAGGACCTTATGATATAGGCCTAGGTCTAGATAGTGTTTTTACCTTTATGTGTTTGTGTGTTAATTTTTTCCTAATTGTAGGCTATTACCTTTAGCAATTGAAGTTAATAAAGTATTTTATTGTTGAAATATTTTCTTTGTTTTTAAGCACTTCCTCACTGCTTTAGCACATTGCCACAGTCACGTATTCCAATGTGAATTATTTAAGAGATGGGTGGGCCTAAGGCTTTAGAGGGTGTGAATAATGCTAAATGTGCGTAAACGAAAAGCAGCACTGTAGCTGTTCAATGTGAAAGGTTATCTTTATTATAGAAAATGAAATGGAAATGAAAAACTGTTAATGGTTTGCCTAATGGAGTAACTTGGTGAGATAATGTTCAGAGAATCCATTTTAGTAATTTGGTGAAAGTATTCCTTTTCTAAATATATGTTTTCCAATAATTAATGTAAAGCAATTGTGAAAATCACAGCAAAATGTTTGAATGCCCTTTTCTCCTAAATGTATCAACATTTAAATCAGCATTCCTTACATTTACATTTTAGTCATTTAGCAGACGCTCTTATCCAGAGCGACTTACAGTTAGTGAATACATATATATATTTTTCATACTGGCCCCCCGTGGGAATCGAACCCACAACCCTGGCGTTGCAAATGCCATGCTCTATCAACTGAGCTACATCCCTGCCAGCCATTCCCTCCCCTACCCTGGACGACGCTGGGCCAATTGTGCGCCGCCCATGAGTCTCCCGGTCACGGCCGGCTGCGACAGAGCCTGGATTCAAACCAGGATCACTAGTGGCACAGCTAGCACTGCGATGCAGTGCCTTAGACCACTGCGCCACTGCGCCACCCATGTTTCCTCCAACTACAGTGTATGATATGCCATTTTGAAGCTCTGAGTCAATGTTTTTACTTTTGTAAAAAATAAACATTTCAAATTTTGGAACATAAGACTGAAAAGAGATGGTGGGTCACATGTTTGGTTAATTCATCTCTGGCTGGACAAGTGGAAGGGGTAGCTCAATTATTCATTTGCTCATCACTCACTGATCAGAGACATTTAGCATGCAATAATGTAGCCTGAATCAAGTATATTATTTATCTATTGACTCACGTAGTATAGAGCCTAGGCCATTTTCCTATCGTTCCAATCCCAATGAAACAAAAAATCCTGACTCCTGTCTTGCACGAAAATGCCTAACTTTATTCTGTAATCCATAGGTTCAAATAAAATGAATTTGTATTTGCCACATGCGCCGAATACAACAGGTGTAGACATTACAGTGAAATGCTTACTTACAAGCCCATAACCAACAATGCAGTTTAAGAAAAAAATAAAAAGAGCAAATAATTAAAGAGCAGCAATAAAATAACAGTAGGGAGGTTATATACAGGGGGTACCGGTACAGAGTCAATGTGCGGGGGCACCGGTTAGTCGAGGTAATTGAGGTAATATGTACATGTGGGTTGAGTTAAAGTGACTATGCATAAATAATAAACAGAGTAGCAGCAGCGTAAAGAGGGTGTTGGGGTGGGGTGGGGGGGGGGCAATGCAAATAGTCCGGGTAGCCATAATTAGCTGTTCAGGAGTCTTATGGCTTGGGGGTAGAAGCTGTTAAGAAGCCTTTTGGACCTAGACTTCGCGCTCCGGTACCGCTTGCCATGCGGTAGCAGAGAGAACAGTCTATGACTAGGGTGGCTGGACTCTTTGACAATTTTTAGGGTCTTCCTCTGACACCGCCTGGTATAGAGGTCCTGGACGGCAGGAATCTTGGCCCCAGTGATGTACTGGGCCGTACGCACTACCCTCTGTAGTGCCTTGCGTTCGGAGGCAGAGCAGTTCCCATACCAGGTGGTGATGCAACCAGTCAGGATGCTCTCGATGGTGCAGCTGTATAACATTTTGAGGATCTGAGGACCCATGCCAAATCTTGTCAGTCTCCTGAGGGGGAATAGGCTTTGTCATGCCCTCTTCAGAACTGTCTTGGTGTGTTTGGACCATGATAGTTTGTTGGTGATCTGGACACCAAGGAACTTGAAGCTCTCAACCTGTTCCACTACAGCCCATCGATGAGATTGGGGGCGTGCTCAGTCCTCTTTTTTTCCCTGTAGTCCACAATCATCTCCTTTGTCTTGAGCACATTGAGGGAGAGGTTGTTATCCTGGCACCACACGGCCAGGTCTCTGACCTCCTCCCTATAGGCTGTCTCATCGTTGTCGGTGATCAGGCCTACCACTGTTGTGTCGTCGGCAAACTTAATGATGGTGTTGGAGTCGTGCCTGGCCATGTAGTCATGGGTGAACAGGGAGTACAGGAGGGGACTGAGCACGCACCCCTGAGGGGCCCCCATGTTGAGGATCAGCGAGGCAGATGTGTTGTTACCTACCCTTACCACCTGGGGGCGGCCAGTCAGGAAGTCCAGGATCCAGTTGCAGAGCGAGGTGTTTAGTCCCAGGGTCCTTAGCTTGGTGATGAGCTTTGAGGGCACAATGGTGTTGAACGCTGAGCTGTAGTCAAAGAATAGCATTTTCACGTAGGTGTTCCTCTTGTCCAGGTGGGAAAGGGCAGTGTGGAATGCAATAGAGATTGTATCATCTGTGGATCTGTCGGGGCGGTATGCAAATTGGAGTGGGTCTAGGGTTTCTGGGATAATGGTGTTGATGTGAGCCATGACCAGCCTTTCAAAGCACTTCATGGCTACAGACGTGAGTGCTACGGGTCGGTAGTCATTCAGGCAGGTTATCTTAGTGTTCTTGGGCACAGGGACTCTGGTGGTCTGCTTGAAACATGTTGGTATTGCAGACTCAGTCAGGGACATGTTGAAAATATCAGTGAAGACACTTCCCAGTTGGTCAATACATGCTCGGAATACACGTCCTGGTAAGCCGTCTGGCCCTTCGGCCTTGTGAATGTTGACCTGCTTAAAAGTCTTACTCACATTAGCTACAGAGAGCTTGATCACGTAGTCATCCGGAACAGCTGATGCTCTCATACATGCTTCAGTGTTGAATGCCTCAAAGCGAGCATAGTAGTGATATAGCTCGTCTGGTAGGCTTGTGTCACTGGGCAGCTCGCGGCTGTGCTTCCCATTGTAGTCTGTAATAGTTTTCAAGGCCTGCCACATCCGACGAGCGTCAGAGCCGGTGTTGTACGATTAAATCTTAGTCCTGTATTGACTCTCTGCCTGTTTGATGTCCAGTCGGAGGGTATAGCGGGATTTCTTATAAGTGTCCGGGTTAGAGTCCCGCTCCTTGAAGGCGGCAGCTCTACCCTTTAGCTCAGTGCTGATGTTGCCTGTAATCCATGGCTTCTGGTTGGGGTATGTACGTACGGTCACTGTGAGGACGTCGTCATCGATGCACTTATTGATGAAGCCAGTGACTGATGTGGTGTACTCCTCAATGCTATCGGAAGAATCCCGGAACATATTACAGTCTGTGCTAGCAAAACAGTCCTGTAGCTTAGCATCTGCGTCATCTGACCACTTCCTTATTAACCGAGTCACTGGTGCTTCCTGCTTTAGTTTTTGCTTATAAGCAGGAATCAGGAGGATAGAGTTATGGTCAGATTTGCCAAATGGAGGGCGAGGAAGAGCTTTGTATGCGTCTCTGTGTGTGGAGTAAAGGTGGTCTAGAGTTTTTTTCCCTCTGGTTGCACGTTTAACATGCTGGTAGAAATGAGGTAGGACGGATTTAAGTTTCCCTGCATTAAAGTCCCCGGCCACTAGGAGCGCTGCCTCTGGATGAGCATTTTCCTGTTTACTTATGGCCTTATACAGCTAATTGAGTCCAATCTTAGTGCCTACATCGGTTTGTGGTGGTGAGTAGACAGCTACGAAAAATATTGATTAAAACTCTCTTGGTAAATAGTGTGGTCTACATCTTATCACAAGATACTCTACCTCAGGCGAGCAAACCTTGAGACTTCCTTAGTATTAGATTTTATGCACCAGCTGTTGTTTACAAATATACACAGACCGCCACCATTTGTCTTACCGGAGTCAGCCGTTCTATCCTGCCGAGTTTAGCATATATCCCGCCAGTTGTATGTTATCCATGTCGTCGTTCAGCCACGACTCGGTGAAACATAAGATATTACAGTTCTTCATGTCCTGTTGGTAGGATAACCGTAGTCTTAGGCGATCAAAGTTACTCTATCATTACCAAATATCAGTTTCACTTGTTGTGAAATCTTGACATAGTGGCGCGGCCAAGCTGGCAATGGGGCTCAGCGATAATCTTATTTTGGGGAACCCTGGCATAGTGACCATACTTTGGTTTTAAACGCTTTAAATGGACACTTCCAAATTTAGCGGTATTTCCCGGGACTCTCGGGATAAATGTGAATTATTCCCGGCATTGAAACTTGTTAGATGTTTGGGAAAATATTCATCCCTACTTATGCATCCCTATTATGTATTAGTCATATACACTAAGTGTACAAAACATTAAGAACACCGGCTCTTTCCATGACATAGACTGACCAGGTGAATCCAGGTGAAAGCAATGATCCCTTTTTGATGTCACTTCTTAAATCAACTTCAATCAATGTAGATGAAGGGGAGGGGACAGGTTAAAGAATGATTTTTAAGCCTTGAGACAACTGAGACATGGATTGTGTATGTGTGCCATTCAGAGGGTGAATAGACAAGACAAAATATTTAAGTACTTTTGAACGGGGTATGGTAGTAAGTGCCAGGCGCACCGGTTTGTGTCAAGAACTGCAATGCTGCTGGGTTTTTCATGCTCCACAGTTTCCCGTAGGTATTAAGAATGGTCCACCACCCGAAGGACATCCAGCCAATTTGACACAACTGTGGGAAGCATTGGCGTCAACATGGGCAAGCATCCCTGTGGAACGCTTTCGGCACCTTGTAAAGTCCATTCCCCGACGAATTGAGATTATTCTGAGGACACTCAGTATATGGTTGTGATGTCACCCTGACTCTGACATACAGTACTGGAGAGGAGCCATAAGCTCAACATGGATCTCTTTTACATTATGGAAATGAAAGGAGTGTGTGTGTGTGTGTGTGTGTTTGTGTTTGTTAACCATGCCCAGGTTGGCATAGCAGTACAGTGGCAGTGTGATGGGTGTCTCTTGGTGCTGCACACACACACACACACACACATATACACACAAACTCGCACAGACACACATTTTCCCCTGGGCTTGTATGACATCCTCTCTGTCCAATCCCATCCCATCTCCCCGGTCTTGCTCATTAGGGCACGCAATGGAAAATGTTTAAAATATTTAGAAACTGAAAACAAATTTGAAATTCTTATTTGACATGTCCTCCCTAATTCAGACCCTCTTCTTCTGGTTGATGCCTAATAGACAAGACCTCTGCCTCTTCCCCCTTCAGGTGACGTCATAGTCTACATCAATGACATCTGTTGCCTGGGAACAACGCACGCCGACGTGGTCAAACTCTTCCAGTCCGTTCCCATCAGCCAGAGCGTCACCCTGGTCCTCTGCCGGGGATACCCCCTGCCATTTGACCCCGAGGACCCTATCGGTGCGTCGTCCACAGGCGCCTCCCTGACCCCTATGGGCCTGGAACACCGACCCCTGGTGGTGAATGGGCGTAGTAGCTACGACCCTTACCTGGAGTACCTCTCCCTGAGCTCCCAGCTCCCTCCCCAGGCTCTAGCCCAGCCCGGGGCACACCACCTTGATGGGTCCTCGCTACCTCCCACCACCCCCCGGTCCGCACCGGCCATGACGCCGCACGACGACAACGTCTCCATGGCATCGTTGGGGGCGACGGGGATCGCCGGGGGCGTGATCCAAGGGGCAGAGCTGCTGACGGTAACCATGGTGAAGGGGGCAGAGGGGTTCGGATTCACCATCGCCGACAGCTCCACGGGGCAGTGTGTCAAACAGGTGGGGTGTTACTCTCGTGGGGTGTTACTCTCGTTACTCTCAGTATGTTGTAAATTTAGCATTGTGTATTCTATTGATCTCTCTGTCTGCCCGTCTGTCCGTCTGTCTGTCCTTTCGTCAATCCATCAGTCTGCCTGTCTGTCTGTCATCACCCGTACTTTTCCATCCTCATACCTGACTATGGTCTTTGTTGTACAGGTGTTGGAGCCGGGTGTGCTGGGCAGAGTGGGTCTGAGTGAAGGAGACCTGATCCTGGAGGTGAACCAGCAGGGTGTGGTGGGGGCAGGACATGGCCGTGTGGTGGAGCTGCTCAAAGAGTGTTCTGTCGGGGCCGAGGCCACGCTACTCATACAGAGAGGAGGAGGGGCAGGTAAGTCTCTTTGTCTCTGGAATAGCTTTTCTCTGACTGTCTACATTACCCTTTTCACCAGGGGCGCAACTTTGGTTTTAGAAGTGGGGGGGACATATATATGTATTTTTTTAATCCAGTCAGATAAACACTTCAAGCAGCCTACCCGACCACTCAGAGGCGTCTGCATGGTCCTAAAGCGCACCGTTGCCTCGTTTTGTATCACATTCCAATGATAAAACTGGGAGGGGACAAAAATGCAATTTCAGAATGTGGGGGGGACATGTGAAAGTTGCTCCCCTGCATTTTCACACTACTGAGCTCAGCTGAGCCAAGCCGAGCTGTACTAGGCTGGCTGGTTACGCATCCACCATAGTTTGTGGACCCGTGATTGACAGGACAATGTGAGAAGAAAATATTGGAGCCAGCATAATATATAGTTCGGAATGGCACGTAAGTGTGAAAATTGTATATATCTCGCTCCTTATCAGTCTCTCTCTCTCTCTATCTGTCTCTCTCTTTATCTTTTCACTAAATGAGAAGAAAAGGCTCGTGGTGCTGAAAGGACAGTGACCGTAATACCTGTGCACTCCATGGCGCTGAAGGAGACTCAGTTTTGGTCAAACACATAGACAAGGCTGATAGACAGGCAACAGCAGTCACACCCAGCATCAAATAATGTTAAAGAATAAGCAGCCCATTCACTCCAGTAGGCCTCATGAAATCATGACAATACAAAAGCACAACCATTTCATTTCCAAAAAATTTACAAACCAGCTATTTTATTATGTTCATCACACTAAGCAGTGATATAAATGTTAAATGCAACAATGTTTAAAAAATAAATAAACGGTCCCACCCATTGCAAGTCAAAACATGATTGGTTCATTCCACTGTCACTCCAAAATTCTGCTCTAATACAGTTTAATGGCACCCGCTTCTGAAGGCCTAACCAATGGCTGGCTGAGATAGCTAGAATTTTCTACACAGAGACCATAAAAGAAAAATCCTGATTGGATTTTTTTTCTCTTCAGTATTAACCCTTCTCTTTACAACACAAACTGAAGAGATGAAATCAGAAGATCATTAAAATTATTGTAAAGATTAAATAGAAACTAAATTAAATGTTTGTATGAATAATGTTTTATGAATCCGTATGCCTTCTCTGAAACTGTTCCTATAGAAGAAGCCTATTTTTGTATTTGTATTTATTAAGGATCCCCATTAGCTGCTGCAGAGGCAGCGACAACTCTTCCTGGGGCCCAGCAACATTAAGGCAGTAAAAATATTACATGACATTACATTTCATAACACTTTACCCAATACATTTAGTTTGTTCCCTCAGGCCACTCTCACTTACAGTGAAATAGGAAAGTATTCAGACCCCTTCACTTTTTCCACATTTTATTTACAGCCTTATTGCATTTATTATTTCAGCCTTATTCTGAAGTTGATTAAATTGTCCCCCCATCAATCTAAACACAATACCCCATAATGACAAAGCAAAAACAGGTTTTTAGACATTTTTGCAAATTACAAAAAAAAAAAAAACTGAAATATGACATTTACATAAGTATTCAGACCCTTTACTCAGTGCTTTGTTGAAGCACCTTTGGCAGCGATTACAGCCTTGAGTCTTCTTGGGTATGACGCTACAAGCTTGGCACACCTGTATTTGGGGAGTTTCTCCCATTCTTCTCTGCAGATCCTCTCGAGCTCTGTCAGGTTGGATGGAGAGCGTTGCTGCACAGCTATTTTCAAGTCTCTCCAGAGATGTTCAGTTGGGTTCAAGTCCGGGCTCTGGCTGGGCCACTCAAGGACATTCAGAGACTTGTCCCGAAGACACTCCTGCGTTGACTTGGCTGTGTGCTTATGGTCGTTGTCCTGTTGGAAGATGAATCTTTGTCCTTAGTCTGAGGTCCTGAGTGCTCTGGAGCAGGTTTTCATCAAGGATCTATCTGTAGTTTGCTCCATTCATCTTTCCCTGTATCCTGACTAGTCTCCCAGTCCCTGCCGCTGAAAAACATCCCCACAGAATTATGCTGCCACCCCCATGCTTCACCGTAGGGGTGGTGCCAGGTTTCCTCCAGACGTGAAGTTTGGCATTCAGGCCAAAGAGTTCAATCTTGGTTCTCAAGGTCTTGGTTCTTAGGTGCCTTTTGGAAAATTCCAAGCGGGCTGTCATGTGCCTTTTACTGAGGAATGGCTTCTGTCTGGCCACTCTACCATAAAGGCCTGATTGGTGGAGTGCTACAGAGATGGTTGTCCTTCTGGAAGGTTCTCCCATCTCCACAGAGGAACTCTTGAGGTCTGTCAGAGTGACCATTGGGTTCTTGGTCACCTCCCTGACCAAGGCCCTTCTCCCCCGATTGCTCCGTTTGGCCGGGCGGACAGCTCTAGGAAGAGTCTTGGTGGATCCAAACCTCTTCCATTTAAGAATGATGGAGGCCAATGTGTTCTTGGGGACCTTCAATGCTGCAGAAATGTTTTGGTACCCTTCTCAGATCTGTACCTCGACACAATCCTGTCTCAGAGCTCTACGGACAATTCCTTCGACCTCATGGCTTGGTTTTTGCTCTGACATGCACTGTCAACTGTGGGATCTTATATAGACAGGTGTGTTCCTTTCCAAAGCATGTCCAATCAATTGAATTTACCACAGGTGGACTACAATCAAGTTGTAGAAACATCTCAAGGATGATCAATGGAAATAGGATTCACCTGAGCTCAAGTTCGAGTCTCATAGCAAAGGGTCTGAATACTTATGTAAAGAATGTGTTTCAGTTTTTTATTTTTAATAAATTAGCAAACATTTCTTGAAAACCTGTTTTTTCGCTTTGTCATTATGGGGTATTGTGTGTAGATTGATGAGTTTTTTTTTTATATACATTTTAGAATAAGGGTGTAACGTAAGAAAATGTGGGAAAAGTCAAGGGGTCTGAGTACTTTCCGAATGCACTGTTTTTACAATACAACATCCATGTGTACGTGTGTCTGTGCCTGTGTGTGTGTCTCTTCACAGTCCCCACTGTTCCATAAGGTGTATTTTTTTTCCAGTTTTTTCAATCTGATTCTGCTGCTTGCATCAGTTACCTGATGTGGAATAGAGTTCCATGTAGCCATGGCTCTATGTACAGTGGGGGAAAAAAGTATTTAGTCAGCCACCAATTGTGCAAGTTCTCCCACTTAAAAAGATGAGAGAGGCCTGTTATTTTCATCATAGGTACACGTCCACTATGACAGACAAAATGAGAAAAAAAAATCCAGCAAATCACATTGTAGGGTTTGTTATGAATTTATTTGCAAATTATGGTGGAAAATAAGTATTTGGTCAATTACAAAAGTTTCTTAATACTTTGTTATATACCCTTTGTTGGCAATGACACAGGTCAAATGTTTTCTGTAAGTCTTCACAAGGTTTTCACACACTGTTGCTGGTATTTTGGCCCATTCCTCCATGCAGATCTCCTCTAGAGCAGTGATGTTTTGGGGCTGTCGCTGGGCAACACACTTTCAACTCCCTCCAAAGATTTTCTATGGGGTTGAGATCTGGAGACTGGCTAGGCCACTCCAGGACCTTGAAATGCTTCTTACGAAGCCACTCCTTCGTTGCCCGAGCGGTGTGTTTGGGATCATTGTCATGCTGAAAGACCCAGCGACGTTTCATCTTCAATGCCCTTGCTGATGGAAGGAGGTTTTCACTCAAAATCTCACGATACATGGCCCCATTCATTCTTTCCTATACACGGATCAGTCATCCTGGTCCCTTTGCAGAAAAACAGCCCCAAAGCATGATGTTTCCACCCCCATGCTTCACAGTAGGTATGGTGTTCTTTGGATGCAACTCAGCATTCTTTGTCCTCCAAACACGACGAGTTGAGTTTTTACCAAAAAGTTATATTTTGGTTTCATCTGACCATATGACATTCTTTCAATCCTCTTCTGGATCTTTCTCTCTTCCTTTTGCTTCCCTCCAGTCCTGAGAGCACACACTTTCTAGCAGGTTTAGATTGAAGAAATGGCAAATAGGACTGGCAATATCGTCCGCTATTATCCTCAATAATTTTCCCTCCACGTTGTCAGACCCCGGTGGCTTGTCATTGTTAATAGACAACAATACGTTTTTCACCTCTTCCACACTCACTTTACAGAATTCAAAATTACAATGCTTGTCTTTCATAATTTGGTCAGATACAGTGGGGGAAAAAAGTATTGTTGATAGACAATAATAATTTCACTTCTTCCACACTCACTTTACTCAAAATTACATTACATTCATAATTTGATCAGTTTAGTTCTTAATTCATCAACATGCTTTTTGAAAGCTTTTCATCAATCCAGGTACAGCCTGGCATACAGCCTCAGTATTGTTTCTACAGACCTGTGTAGGCCTATGTATTTGTATTCATTATGGATCCCCATTAGCTGCTACTCTTCCTGGGGTCCAGCAAAATTAAGGCAGTTATACATTTTAAAAACATTACAATACATTCATAACAGATTTCACAACATATCAAGTGTGTGCCCTCAGGCCTCTACTCTACTACTACATATCTATAACACAAAATCCATGTGTACATGTGTGTAAAGTGCGTATGTTATCGTGTTTGTATGCATGTGTCTATGTTTGTGTTGCTTTACAGTCCCCGCTGTTCCATAAGGTGTATTTTTATCCGTTTTTTTAAATCTAATTTTATTGCTGGCATGAGTTACTTGATGTGGAATAGAGTTCCATGTATTGACTAATTGCATCGTATAGCAACTCTTTGTTCACCCTCCCTTTCTCTCTTTTTTTCGTTCTCCATTTTCCCTCTCTTTCTAATTTTCTGCACGATTGGCCACCTGCGAGGAAAGTTAATTGCACATTGAAAGCCCTTTTTGTTTGACATGTGCTCGGGCGCTCATTCTCTAAAAGGTGTTCTGGTTGCCGGGGTCAAATTTAGCGTTGCTAATTAACTTAGGCTGCCTGATCTAGCTAACACTCAATCACTTCTCGTAGACACACACACACACATGCACAGATGCACACACACATGCACCCGCACCCGCACACACACTAACAAACACACACAAATACACACACAAATACTGGGAAAGTTCCAGTTTCAATAATCATAGTGATCATATTTTGTGAGTTGGATGATATGATGAATATTGTAGTACTGACTGACTGATACAGACAGTTCAATTTGATCCTATATGAGACCACCAACTCCTACACTTCCAGCCAGGCATTCTGACTGTTAGTAATTCAATTGACTGTGTAATATCGGCACATGTTGTAAGACAGTGGAGGCGAGCGCTACACTGAGTAGCCAATTGTAAACTGGACAGTTTCCTGTGTGTGTGTGTGTGTGTGTGTGAGCGTGAGTGCGTGGATACATGCGCACGTGTGTGTGTGGTCTGTGTGTGTGTGTGTCTTTCACAGCTGACAGCTTGAGCAGTCTAGCACCTCTCATCATCCGTGCAGCACTAACACACGCCATCTGGTGGTTGACTTTCAACACTACAGCTTAAATGCACATTCTCATTCATCAGTCACTGTCTGGCTCTGGGCATGTCATAAAGGATGGAGGTACTTGGCATTCTAATGGGATTTCAACCACTAATAATCCTAACCATCTGTATTATCTCAAACCTAAATCCTAAAAATAACATTTAGTATTATGAATGAATGTTCATCATTATTGGTACTTGTGTTAATGATTCTAGTCTAAGCCAATCAGATCTGCACATCTCTATCTATGGGCTTTTATGTCATGTTTATTTTCAGTGTTTATATTTCAGTGTGCAATTTTCTATATCCTCATTCTATCTAGTGTACACGTGATAAACTCACTACTCACCATGCACTTGTGCGCAACTAGCTGTCACAGTCTCACGTCAGAATTAGACGTTCATCCATGTTTTGTAAATATTGCATTTCGAAGTGTTTAAGGTTACGTTTAGGCATCAACTCCAAATGTTTAAGGTTAGGGTTGAGTTTAGGTATTAACTCTGAAATCTTAACGTTAGGCATTAACTCCGAATGGTTAAGGTAAGGGTTAACGTTTGGGATAGGCTTAAAACTAAAATAGCTTTCTATCACTGGATTTAAACTTGCAACTTTTAGAACCAGAGGCAGATGCTTAGCCAATCCACCAACCCCATCCAGCTAGCAAAACCGAAACCTACTTGAACATAACAGTGCTCACTGTTGCTCCTAGTGGCGGTTTCCATGTCATCTTCTGACGTCCTCAGACATGGATGGATGTTGAATACTGACATGTCCCACTGGTGACCTGGCTGCTTGTGTGTACTACTCACCACACACAAACACACACAGGGTCTACATTCTACCTGGCATGATAAACCGTTTAACCTCCCCCACTGCCACCGTCCCATCCCTTCCCCTAGTCTCTCCTATCAAACACACACACTCACACACACACACACACACACACACACACACACACACACACACACACACACACACACACACACACACACACACACACACACACACACACACACAGGGTCTAGATTCTACCTGGCATGACAAACCCTTTACCCTCCCCCACTGACACACTCCCATCCCCTCCCCCAGTCTCTCCACTCACTCACGCACGCACACACACACACACACACACACACACACACACATAGAGCAAACACACACATCCCCCCCCATCCCACCTGGAGTCCCCCCTACATCAAACAGCTCAGGGCAATGACCCCAGAGAGAATATCAGCCTGACACACAGAACGCACACACTTACACAAACACACACACAGATGTACACCGACAGCCTAGGGGTAACTGGCTGCAGGGTAAAAGACAGACAGGGCTTGGAATTACTCACAATAGGCATCAGACTGTCTGTGTGTGTGTGTGTGTGTGTGTGTGTGTGTGTGTGTGTGTGTGTGTGTATATGTGTTCCTTTGTCTGACTACCCAAGCGTTGGCACGTCGCCAGGGTTCCACTGAGCTCCGGTCGTGTTCACAGCTCCGTCCCATGACAGTCTGTTTAGCATCAAGCCAACTGGAGACCACAGACAGCAACCTTCACCAATGAGAATGCATATCACACTGCCGGGGGAAGGGCAGGAGGGCCCAGGAGCCAATTGGTGCATTCTGGAATCCAGCCAGGACTCAGCAGGGTAGTCTGTGAGCTTCAACTGCCAGTCGCCCTGACCACAGGCTTGGTAGAGTAGCTGTGTAGGGAGAGAGACTCATTTAGGAGCCAATACTGACTGCAGCTATTCATTAGCATTGTGTGATTGTCCTCACCTCTAACACGCACGATAAGATGTCGGTAGATCACAATACTGAACTGTAAAATTCTAATGGGTGCCATGTTGGCTAGGTCCAAGATTTGGGGTCTTTATTCTTGCATGTTGACACCCAATGTTCTTATTAAGACAATCCTATTCTAAATATCTAAATTATAAAACGTGTTGTTTGGATCCTGGATGCTGATTAGGGACAACAACTCCCTCAAAATACCATGACATGTTAATCTCATAATTCCACTGTCCCGCAGCCCAGGCAGGAAATTCATAAACTTCCTCTCCCTCGGTAAAAAAGCATTTACACATAATCTTTCCATACTACTATTTGATTTGCAACAGTTCAGGTTGTATAAAACTACCTGCATGCCTCTACGACCTGTGGGAAAATGTATAATTTTCAGTGGCGATTTTAGCATGTAAAACTCCCCCAAAATGTTTTTGATGCATGCCAGCAAAGCCTCTACACAACACAACACAACACTAAACAATACATTAATTGCACTATAACGGTGACAAACGGTGCCCACAAACTGTTAGGGCCTACATAAAGCTGTCCCAACAGCAGACCCAACACCTTACCCCTGCTACACCTGGCTATCAGCAGAGCCTTTTCTGGTAGTGAAACATTTCATTCAGACTCATTTACTGCCTTTAAAAAAAAACATAGCTGATATTTGTATTTGTATTTATTATGGATCCTGCCAAGGCAGCAGCTACTCTTCCTGGGGTCCAGCAAAATGAAAGCAGTTATATACCATTTTTAAAAACATTACAATATATTCACAACAGATTTCACAACATATTAAGTGTGTGCCCTCAGGCCCCTACTTTACTACCACATACAGTTAAAGTCGAAAGTGTACATACACCTTAGCCAAATACTTTTAAACTCAGTTTATTCCTGACATTTAATTCTAGTAAAAGTCCCCTGTCTTAGGTCAGTTAGGATCACCACTTTATTTTAAGAATGTGAAATGTCAGAGTAATAGTAGAGAGATGATTTATTTAAGCTTTTATTTTTTTCATCACATTCCCAGTGGGTCAGAAGTTTACATACACTCAATTAGTTTTTGGTAGCATTGCCTTTAAATTGTTTTACTTGGGTCAAATGTTTCGGGTAGCCTACCACAATCTTCCCACAATAAGTTGGGTGAATTTTGGCCCATTCCTCCTGACAGAGCTGGTGTAATTGGGTCAGGTTTGTAGGCCTCCTTGCTTGCACAGGCTTTTTCAGTTCTGCCCACAAATTTTCTACAGGATTGAGGTCAGGGCTTTGTAATGGCCACTCCAATACCTTGATGTTTACGTTTACGTCATTTAGCTGACGCTCTTATCCAGAGCGACTTAAGCCATTAAGCCATTTTGCCACTCCTTTGGAAGTATACTTTGTCATTGTCGATTTGGAAGACCCATTTGCGACCAAGCTTTAACTTCCTGACTGATGTCTTGAGATGTTGCTCCGAAATACCCACATAATTTTCCTTCCTCATGATGCCATCTATTTTGTGAAGTACACCAGTGACTCCTGCAGCAAAGCACACCCACAGCATAATGCTGCCACCCCCGTGCTTCACAGTTGGGATGGTGTTCTTTGGCTTGCAAGCCTTCCCCTTTTGCCTCCAAACATAACGATGGTCATTGTGGCCAAACAGTTCTATTTTTGTTTCATCAGACCAGAGGATATTTCTCCAAAAAGTACAATCTTTGTCCCAATGTGCAGTTGCAAACCGTAGTCTGTCTTTTTTATGGCGGTTTTGGAGCAGTGGCTTGTTCTTTGCTGAGCGGCCTTTCAGGTTATGCCGATATAGGACTCGTTTTACTGTGGATATAGATACTTTTGTACCTGTTTCCTCCAGCATCTTCACATGGTCCTTTGCTGTTGTTCTGGGATTGATTTGCACTTTTCGCACCAAAGTAGGTTCATCTCTAGGAGACAGAATGCGTCTCCTCCCTGAGCGGTATGACGGCTGCGTGGTCCCATGGTGTTTATACTTACGTACTATTGTTTGTACAGATGAACGTGGTACCTTCAGGGGTAGGGAAATTGCTCCCAAGGATGAACCAGACTTGTGGAGGTCTACTATTTTTTTTTTAGGTCTTGGCTGATTTCTTTAGATTTTCCCATGATGTCAAGCAAAGAGGCACTGAGTTTGAAAGTAGGCCTTGAAATACATCCACAGGTACACCTCCAATTGACTCAAATAATGTCAATTAGCCTATCAGAATCTTCTAAAGCCATGACATCATTTTCTGGAATTTTCCAAGCTGGTTGAAGGCACAGTCAACTTAGTGTATGTAAACTTCTGTCCCACTGGTATTGTGATACAGTGAATCATAAGTGAAATAATCTGTCTGTAAACAATTGTTGGAAAAATTACTTGTGTCATGCACAAAGTAGATGTCCTAACCGACTTGCCAAAACTATAGTTTGTCAACAAGAAATTTGTGGAGCAGTTGAAAACGAGTTTTAATGACTCCAACCTAAATGTATGTAAACTTCCGACTTCAACTGTATCTACAACACAAAATCCATGTGTACGTGTTTGTATAGTGCGTATGTTATCATGTGTTTGTAAGCATGTGTCTGTGCTTATGTTCGTGTTGCTTCACAGTCCCCGCTGTTCCATAAGGTGTATTTTTTTAAAATCTAATTTTACTGCTTGCATGAGTTACTTGATGTGGAATAGAGTTCCATGTAGTCGTGGCTCTATGTAGTACTGTGCACCTCCCATAGTCTGTTCTGGACTTGGAGACTGTGAAGAGACCTCTGGTGGCATGTCTTGTGGGGTATGCATGTAATGAATAACGTGGTAATTGAGCAAGTTGAGGAGACTAAACTGCTTGGAGTAACCCTGGATTGTAAACTGTCATGGTCAAAACATATTGATACAACAGTAGCTAGGATGGGGAGAAGTCTGTCCATAATAAAGCGCTGCTCTGCATTCTTAACAGCACTATCAACAAGGCAGGTCCTACAGGCTCTAGTTTTGTCGCACCTGGACTACTGTTCAGTCGTGTGGGAGGCGCACAGTACTACATCGAGCCATGACTACATGAAACTCTATTCCACATCAGGTAACTGATGAATCAGTTTTTAAAAAACAGATAAAAATACAACTTATGGAACAGCAGGGACTGTGAAGCAACAGAAACATAGGCACAGACACACATACACATGATACGCACTCTACACACACATACACATGGATGTTGTATTGTAGATATGTGGTAGTGGAGTAGGGCCTGAGGGCACACACTTAGTGTGTTGTGAAATCTGTTATGAATGTATTGTAATGTTAAGAAATTGGACAACTGCCTTAATTTTGACGGACCCCAGGAGGAGGTAGCAGCAAATGGGGATCCATAATAATTACAAAATACAAATACCAACCCCTTCGCTCCGTATTTTCCGCTGGCTGCCCCACCACCACATTTTTTACATTGTTTGCAAACTGATATGTGACACATATTAATGCCAAAATAACATGCAAAACAGGCAACAAAAATAATAAGATGGGTCGCCGCTGATCATTTTACAAATGCGATCTCTCCCATGCCAGTAGGCTAGCCCAAGAATGAACATTAATCTAATAATTCACCATGGAAACTGTAAACACTTGGAATTCCATTCATTCATTAACCAGTGCAGTGTTGTTAATGAAAACATTTCATTAATATTTGTTATATGTTGGCAATAATTATATAAAAGCAGTAAGGCCCTTGAACCCGGGGATTATCCTGTTATAACTCCCTCCTATTGGCTGTTCCCGGCCCTCGGCTTCACCTTCGGGCCTAAATCGGGAGTTATCACAATGATAATCCCCAGGTTTTCAAGCCTTTGTTGCATAATTAGAATGTAATTTGCATTAAATATTCAGTGCTTCTATGAATGGCAGTTTTGCTGAACTCTGTAAATGGCTCTGTTTCCTACTGACTCCACTGCTGTGGGAATAATTCCAGCACCACAGACAGCGCTCTGACTCTGACCCCTCATGTATCTCTATGGGACTCTCGTCAGCACCATGGACAGGGTTTATGGTTGCGGGCCTGCAGCAAAGAGTGCAGTCATTACATTTCATTTTTGTCATTTAGCAGACGCTCTTATCCAGAGCGACTTACAGGAGCAATTAGGGTTAAGTGCCTTGCTCAAGGGCACATCGACAGATTTTTCACCTAGTCGGCTCGGGGATTAGAACCAGCGACCTTTCGGTTACTGGCACAACGCTCTTAACCACTAAGCTACCACACTGGCTAATCATGGGCTCGTCCTCAATGTATCTTTCTTCGATTCCTTGTGTCATCTCCTTTCGCCTCCATAACAAAATGCATCGGAGAAGGTATGAGGGGACCTTTAGTATACCCATAATGTTGCTATACTTGTTTAGGCAGTAGAGATTATGTATTCACCCTCTAATAACTATTCTGTCACACACAGATACACACACACAACTATATAAACAGCAAATTAAGAGACCACAAAAATCCACAAAAATCCAGAAAATCACATTGTATGATTTTTAAGTAATTAATTTGCATTTTATTGCATGACATAAGTATTTGATCCATCAGAAAAGTAGAACTTAATATTTGGTACAGAAACCTTTGTTTGCAGAGATCATACGTTTCATGTAGGTCTTGACCAGGTTTGCACACACTGCACCAGGGATTCTCCCATTCCTCTTCTGGATCATCCAGATGGTCATTGGCAAACTTCAGATGGGATGGGACATGTGCTGACTTGAGCAGGGGGACCTTGCGTGCGCTGCAGGAATTTAATCCATGACGGCGTAGTGTGTTACTAATGGTTATCTTTGAGACTGTGGTCCCAGCTCTCTTCAGGTCATTGACCAGGTCCTGCCGTGTAGGTCTGGGCTGATCCCTCACCTTCCTCATGATCATTGATGCCCCACAAGGTGAGATCTTGCATGGAGCCCCAGACCGAGGGTGATTGACCATCATCTTGAACTTCTTCCATTTTCTAATAATTGCGCCAACAGTTGTTGCCTTCTCACCAAGCTGCTAGCCTATTGTCCTGTAGCCCATCCCAGCCTTGTGCAGGTCTACAATTTTATCCCTGATGTCCTTACACAGCTCTCTGGTCTTGGCCATTGTGGAGAGGTTGGAGTCTGTTTGATTGAGTGTGTGGACAGGTGTCTTTTATACAGGTACCGAGTTCAAACAGGTGCAGTTAATACAGGTAATGAGTGGAGAACAGGAGGGCTTCTTAAAGAAAAACTAACAGGTCTGTGAGAGCCGGAATTCTTACTGGTTGGTAGGTGATCAAATACTTATGTCATGCAATAAAATGCAAATTAATTACTTAAAAATCATACAATGTGATTTTCTGGAATTTTGTTTTAGATTCCGTCTCTCACAGTTGAAGTGTACCTATGATACAAATGACAGACCTCTACATGCTTTGTAAGTAGGAAAACCTGCAAAATCGGCAGTGTATCAAATACTTGTTGTCACGCCCTGGCTCTGGGGACTCTTGTATGTTGAGCCAGGGTGTTAGTTTCTTTGTGTAGTGTCTATGTTTCATTTTCTATGTTCTGTTCTAGGTTATGTGGTTCTATGTTGGCCGGGGTGGTTCTCAATCAGAGGCAACGAGAATCAGCTGTTGCTTGTTGTCTCTGATTGGGAACCATACTTAGGCAGCCTGTTGTGCACTTGTGTTTTGTGGGATCTTGTTCCGTGTTGGTTTGTGTTCATGACCGAGGACTTCACGTTTCGTTTTGTTGTTTTGTATTTTGTATCGTGTTGCTAGTACACTATTAAAGAGATGTACGCATATCACGCTGCGCCTTGGTCCAATCATTATGACGATCGTGACACTTGTTCTCCCCACTGTATGTTTGGGTAAAAATAACAATTTTGTTTTATTCTATAAACTACTGACAACATTTCTCCCAAATTCCAAATGAAAATATTGTAATTTAGAGCATTTATTTGCAGAAAATTACAACTGGTCAAAATAACAAAAAAGATGCAGTGTTCATCAATCAATCAATAATATAATAATACTTTTAGCAAAAAATGTTTATTTTTAATTCACAATCTGTAGAAGCAATGAGAATAGAAAGGTTCAGAATTTTTGTAAAACATCACAGTACGGTCGAAATATATATGGCAAATAGAAATCCTATATGGATGGTGTTAAGAGATAGATGGGAGGTATTGAATAGAGTTGAAGGATGGGACTAATAACAAATAACAACAAAGATAGCTAATAATGTAAGCATACTGTGTCCATAATAAGTATATAGGTTGTATGTTGGGAGCTTTTGGGAAGGAGCACAGTTAGAAAGATATGGCAAACCGGATGGACACCATGAAAATGATCGGAGAGGTTGAGAGTAGAAGAAGTTCAGGAGCAAAAAAAATAAATATATATATATATATAATAGAATTATTGTAAAATGAACTCTGTCCATAAGGTGTAGATAGTAAGTATAGACCGGAAGTAGACGCCTGGGCATTGTTGTTCACTAATTTACTCCAAGTAGGGAAAGGATGGTGGGGTTGAAAAGTAATAAAGGGGAGTATATATATAAAAAATAAAAAATAAACATGGGGGATTGGAAGTGATGCAGACAATTACATTGATAGAAGATACAATCTATCTGCAATATTAAGCTGATCCATTCCCCCCCCCAAAAAAAAAAAAGAAAAAAAAAGAAAGAAAAAGATGCAGTGTTGTCAGACCGCGAATAATGCAAAGAAAATAAGTTCATGTTCATTCAACAACACAATAGTAATGTTTTAACTTAGGAAGAGTTCAGAAATCAATATTTGGTGGAATAACCCTGATTTTCAATCACAGCTTTCATAAATCTTGGCATGCTCTCCACCAGTCTTTCACATTGATGTTGTGTGACATTATGCCACTCCTGGCGCAAAAATTCAAGCAGCTCGGCTTTGTTTGATGGCTTGTGACCATCCATCTTCCTCTTGATCACATTCCAGAAGTTTTCAATGGGGTTGAGGTCTGGAGATTGGGCTGGCCATGACAGGGTCTTGATCTGGTGGTCCTCCATCCACACCTTGATTGACCTGGCTGTGTGGCATGGCGCATTGTCCTGCTGGAAAAAACAATCCTCAGAGTTGGGGAACAATGTCAGAGCAAAAGGAAGCAAGTTTTCTTCCAGGACAACCTTGTACGTGGCTTGATTCATGCGTCCTTCACAAAGACGAATCTGCCCGATTCCAGCCTTGCTGAAGCACCCCCAGATCATCACCGATCCTCCACCAAATTTCACAGGGGGTGCGAGACACTGTGGCGTGTAGGCCTCTCCAGCTCTCCATCTAACCATTAGACGACCAGGTGTTGGGCAAACTGAAAATTGGACTCATCAGAGAAGATGACCTTACTCCAGTCCTCTACGGTCCAAACCTTATGGTCTTTTGCAAACTTCAGCCTGGCTCTTCTTTGCTTCTCATTGATGAAGGGCTTTTTTCTAGCTTTGCACAACTTCAGCCCTTCCCCTAGGAGCCTGTTTTGAACTGTCCTCGCCGTGCACTTCACCCCAGCTGCCGTTTGCCATTCTTTTTGTAGGTTACTTGACGTCATCCTACGGTTGTTGAGTGACATTCGAATGAGTTGGCAGTCATCCCGGCCAGTAGAGAGTCGTTTTCGCCCTCTGCTGGTCTGTAGCTTTGTTGTCCCCAATGTCTGCTGCTTGACCTCCGTCTTTGAAATGTTAAGGATGGAAGCAACCTGACGCTCACTGAATCCCTCTGCCAGTAAAGCCAGAATTGCCCCCTTCTTTTCCTCACTCAAAACGTTCCTTTTCAACTCTTTGGCATGGTCAATAGTTATTTTTTGATTAATATTACTTTTGAGGTAATATTAGCACTGTTTTTGCCATCCAGCTGGTCCTATTGCAAGAGGATAGTGATGACCACAGCAGTGGTTTTTATATTTTTCCTTGTTAAATAAGATTTGGTTCATGTGATCACCTAATCAGTACCTAATTCAGTAGAATGAGGTGTGCCTGTGTTGAAATTCAACAGACACTGGAATGGAATGGATGACATATATGTAGAGATGCTGATTTAAGAAAGATTTGCGGTGGTCTCTTAATTTTTTCCACAGCTGTATATATATATATTATTGTCACGTACACTGGATAGGTGCAGTGAAATGTGTTTTTTTACAGGGTCAGCCATATTAGTAGAGCGAACAAGCCACGTAATAAAGTATTTATAAAGCATTAATAAATGATGAAATAGTTTAGTCATCATTTATTCGTTATTAATCATTAATCATAGAGCTGTTGCGGTGACCGTATTACCGCCACACCAGCTGTCATGAATCATGACCGCAGTCAAATTCCACGTGACCGTTAAGTCAAGGTAATCTCCTGTTATGCACTCTGGACATGTGTTGGTAGTACTTAACTTGCTAACGACCCTCAGGTCGCTAATGGCCTGGTACTCAGAGCTCTATTTGTCCCTCTAACCCACAGGTGTCAAACTCATTCAAAGGAGGGCTTTCACTCCTCCCTTGTACTTGATTGATGAATTAAGGTCACTAATTAATAAGGAACTCCCTCATCTGGTTGTCTAGGTCTTAATTGAAAGGAAAAAACAAAAACCTGCAGACTCTCTCCACGGAATGAGTTTGACACCCCTGATCTAACCACTCTGACATCAATGCAAATGCAATCGAAAAGCACATCAAACACTTATCAATACAGTATCATGCTTTTAAAACTCCCCTCACTGTGATCGATCAATTTGAGGAAAGAAGTTAAACAAAAGGGTGAAACTGAGTGGAAAACATGGTCATTGTGGATGTTGTTTCAAAGCAAAACACAACGAAATGGACAGTGCTTTCTAAGGTGATAATTAATTCAAAATGCCGATACGCATATTAGAGCTTATGCATACTCATAGGCCTATATATGAGCCAAGCCCCCAAAAAAACCATAGATATAAGATGTCTTTGGTACATAATTGGTCTAGTCTATACTGCAAAACTAAACAAATTCTAGTAATCGCCTTTGTGTGTGGACTGTATTATTATGCATACTGGATGGGCTGGTTACCTTGTGCTACGCTCCAGACTTTCTATATATGAGTCTGGGAGAGAACGTATAGGCCTAGGCGATGCTGTTGGTTCACTGATTGTGCAGGGAGGGCGTCTAACAGAGTTAACCTACAATTATAGTGAATTTGTATTTGATTTTGAATAGCTTAGGATTTTTTTTTATATTTTCATAATTAATATGCTGACACTACCTTTAGCTACAGAATATCTCGCCACCGTGCATGTCCATCTCCTCCTCTCTCTCCTTCATTCCTTTCTCAAACACCCAGAGAGAAGCAGTTGTGTAAAGTAACAAAGTAGAAATACTTTGTTACTGTACTTAAGTCGTTTTTTAGGGTATCTGTACTTTACTTTACTATTTATATTTCTGTCGACTTTTACTTTTACTTCACTACATTTTCAAAAGAAATGTATACACTTCCCCTGACACTTTCGTTACTCGCTACAAAATCAAATCATTCTGTTGGGTAAAAGATGAAAGCAACGTCGGCGAGTCGGCTCACTCATGGGTGAACTTGTTTTTCAAGGCAGCAGGCGACGACATGCAAGCAAAGTTGATCCAATCCTCATCAGTTTGGGCAAATCCATGGGTCCTAAAGTGTCAACCCCACCCACCGGGAGCCTGTCACTTGCAAAACAGTCATCCATCATACTTTGCCCAAGCATGTCCAAAATCGCACAGTCATGTCCGACATCACTCTACCACCACCACCACCACCTCCTGATGAGGACGAACACCCTTGGCCGTATCTAAAATAAATGTTTAATTTTCTCGGAATGAAGGATTCATCCTACCGGATGAAATGTCTGTTATGTTTACCAAAAGTTCAGGAAATACCAGCTTTCAAGAACTCGCCGTCTAATCTAAAATAACACATTGAGGTAAGCCTACTGTTAGCTTGCTAGCTAGCTAGAATAAAGTTAACATGCTAGATACTGATACTTATACTAGCATGCTAGCTTACATTAGCTAATCTAGCTAGCTAGTCCACATTTGCTAATGCAACAAGCAGTGTTAGTTGATGCTAGCTAATCCTACACATAAATAGTTCAGTAGCTAGTAGCTGGCTAAAACATACCCAGATTTGGAAGCTTTGTTAGCTAACGCAATCTAACTAAACTAAAAAGCAAGCTAACTAGCTAGTAGTTTCTGAATCTGGGCACATTTTAGTCAGCTAACGTTAGTCTAGCCAAAAACCTTTTCTCTAAACAACCCTGGTCAAGCTAGCTAACTAACATTAGTTTGATAATTTTAGCTAACACCCCATAGGCCCAAATCCCCACCATTCACATGAGAAAGACGGAGATATCGTGTACGTAGGTCGGGGTGCCTTGTAAGGATTCGACGGCGAGCGAGTAAACTGCCTCTTCCATCTATCCTATTAGCCAATGTTCAATCATTTGAAAATCAATTAGACGACCTAAGATTACTTTTATCCTATCAACGGGACATTAAAAACCGTAATATCTTATGTTTCACTGAGTTGTGGCTGAACGACGACATGGATAACATACAGCTGGTAGGATATATGCTACATCGGCAGGATAGAACGGCTGACTCCGGTAAGACAAGGGGTGGATGTCTGTGTATATTTGTAAACAACAGCTGGTGCATAAAATCTGATATAAAGGTTTTGCTCGCCTGAGGTAGAGTATCTCATGATAAGATGTAGACAACACTATTTACCACGAGAGTTTTCGTCTATATTTTTCGTAGCTGTCTATTTACCACCACAAACCAATGCAGGTACTAAGATTGCACTCAATGAGCTGTATAAGGCCATAAGAAAACAGGAAAACGTTCATCCAGAGGCAGCGCTCCTAGTGGCCGGGGACTTTAAAGCAGGGAAACTTAAATCTGTTCTACCTAATTTCTACCAGCATATTAAATATCCAACCAGAGGGAACAAAACTCTAGACCACCTTTACTCCACACACAGAGACGCATACAAAGCTCTCCCTCGCCCTCCATTTGGCAAATCTGACCATAACTCTATCCTCCTGATTCCTGCTTATAAGCAAAAACTAAAGCAGAAAGCACCAGTAACTCAGTTAATAAGGAAGTTGTCAGATGATGCAGATGCTAAGCTACAGGAATATGTTCCGGGATTCTTCAGATAGCATTGAGGAGTACACCACATCAGTCCCTGGCTTCATCAATAAGTGCATCGATGGCATCGTCCCCACAGTGACCGTACGTACATACCCCAACCAGAAGCCATGGATTACAGGCAAAATCTGCACTGAGCTAAAGGGTAGAGCTGCCACTTTTAAGGAGTGGGACTCTATCCTGGACTCTTATAAGAAATCCCGCTATGCCCTCCAACGAACCATCAAACAGACAGAGTCAATACAGGATTATGATTGAATCGTAATATTCCGGCTCTGACGCTCGTTGGATGTGGCAGGGCTTGAAAACTATTACAGACTACAAGCGGAAGCGCAGCCACGAGCTGCCCAGTGACACAAGCCTAACAGATGAGCTAAATTTACATTTTTACATTTTAGTCATTTAGCAGACGCTCTTATCCAGAGCGACTTACAGTTAGTGAGTGCATAAATTTTTTCATACTGGCCACCCATGGGAAATCACTTATACGCTCGCTTCGAGGCAACCAACACTGAAGCATGCATGAGAGCATCAGCCGTTCCGGATGACTCTGTGATCACGCTCTCTGTAGCCGATGTGAGTAAGACTTTTAAGCAGGTCAACATTCACAATGCCGCAGGGCCAGACGGATTACCAGGACGTGCACTCCGAGCATGCGCTGACCAACTGGCATGTGTCTTCACTGACATTTTCAACATGATGAGTCTGTAATACCAACATGTTTTAAGCAGACCACCATAGTCCCTGTGCCCAAGAACACTAAGATAACCTGCCTAAATGACTACCGACCCGTAGCACTCAAGTCTGTGAGTGCTACGGGTCATGAGAACGGTGAGGAATCAGCCCAGAACTACACGGGAGGATCTTGTCAATGATCTCAAGGCAGCTGGGACCATAGTCACCAAGAAAACAATTGGTAACACACTACGCCGTGAAGGACTGAAATGCTGCAGCGCCCGCAAGGTCCCCCTGCTCAAGAAAGCACACATACAGGCCCGTCTGAAGTTTGCCAATGAACATCTGAATGATTCAGAGGAGAACTGGGTGAAAGTGTTGTGGTCAGATGAGACTAAAATCGAGCTCTTTGCCATCAACTCAACTCGCCGTGTTTGGAGGAGGAGGAATGCTGCCTATGACCCCAAGAACACCATCCCCACCGTCAAACATGGAGGTGGAAACATTATGCTTTGGGGGTGTTTTTCTGCTAAGGGGACAGGACAACTTCACCGCATCAAAGGGACGATGGACGTGTACCGTCCATGTACCGTCAAATCTTGTGTGAGAACCTCCTTCCCTTAGCCAGGGCATTGAAAATGGGTCGTGGATGGGTATTCCAGCATGACAATGACCCAAAACACACGGCCAAGGCAACAAAGGAGTGGCTCAAGAAGAAGCACATTAAGGTCCTGGAGAGGCCTAGCCAGTCTCCAGACCTTAATCGCATAGAAAATCTGTGGAGGGAGCTGAAGGTTCGAGTTGCCAAACGTCAGCCTCGAAACCTTAATGACTTGGAAAAAATCCCTCCGGAGATGTGTGCAAACCTGGTGGCCAACTACAAGAAACGTCTGACCTCTGTGATTGCCAACAAGGGTTTTGCCACCAAGTACTAAGTCATGTTTTGCAGAGGGGTTTCCCTCATTAAAATGCAAATCAATTTTTAACATTTTTGACATGCATTTTTCTGGATTTTGTTGTTGTTATTCTGTCTCTCACTGTTCAAATAAACTTACCATTGAAATGATAGGCTGATCATGGCTTTGTCAGTGGGCAAACTTACAAAATCAGCAGGGGATCAAATACTTTTTCCCCTCACTGTATGGATAACATGGGATAAGGGTAGGCCTATCACAACATTGAATTTTAAGAAGACATTCAAGTGGCATGACCCATGATCCCAATAAATGTTTTTTTTTTTTTATGGAGTAGAGAATATCCAGAGAGCAAAAACCTGAACAGATAAACACATTTTTTATTTGCAGGAGGGGTACATTTCATTGAATCAATTTCTAATGGTTTCAAATCAAATCAAATTGTATTTGTCACATGCGCCGAATAATTGTTGTTATTCTGTCTCTTACTGTTCAAATAAACTTACCATTGAAATGATAGGCTGATCATGGCTTTGTCAGTGGGCAAACTTACAAAATCAGCAGGGGATCAAATACTTTTTTCCCTCACTGTATGGATAACATGGGATAAGGGTAGGCCTATCACATTGAATTTTAAGAAGACATCAAGTGGAATGACCCATGATCCCAATATATATATTTTTTTTAATGGAGTAGAGTGGCCATTTGATTAATTGTTCAGCAGTCTAATGGCTTGGGGGTAGAAGCTGTTAAGGAGCCTTTTAGTCCTAGACTTGGCGCTCCAGTACCGCTTGCCGTGCAGTAGCAGAGAGAACAGTCTATGACTTGGGTGACTGGAGTCTTTGACAATTATTTGGCCTTGCCTCTGACACCGCCTAGCATATAAGGTCCTGGATGGCAGGAAGCTTGGCCCCAGTGATGTACTGGGCCGTACGCACTACCCTCTGTAGCGTCTTACGGTCAGATGCCGAGCAGTTGCCATACCAGGCGGTGATGCAACCGGTCAGGATGCTCTCAATGGTGCAGCTGTAGAACTTTTAGAGGATATGGGGACCCATGCCAAATCTTTTCAGTCTCCTGAGGGGAGGCACCACTAGTGTTATATGTAATAGCCTATGATTTATGGATTCCAAGAGAAACTATGATATTTAATTCTTGTTTTGTACCGACATTAGCCTACTTTCTCTTGTATAAAGTATCCCTACTGTTCTTTACTTCTGTCATTGCTATGTTAAGATAACCCATCATACAGTTATTTTTCTCTGTCTGCTCAAAGGACTAACATTTTGTGTCTGTTTCTCTGCAGGTCAGCTTTCTCCATGGAAGACCTCCAAACAGGTAAAACACCCCTATTTGTGTGTGTGTCTCTGTCTCTGTCTCTGTCTCTGTCTCTGTCTCTGTCTCTCGCTCTGTCTCTCGCTCTGTCTCTCGCTCTGTCTCTCGCTCTGTCTGTCTCTCTTGCTCTGTCTGTCTCTCTCTCTCTCTCTGCATGCTGGGAGTGTTTGGTGCATGCTGGGAATTGTTTGAGTGAGTGCTAAGTGCGAGTGTTGTGTAGAGTTAGATATCCTGGGTTTTCCTTTTCTTGGTGATATCCTTTTTTTCTTCTATGCATGATTAAGGTTATTATTTCAATTTTTTTGTTGCCCTAGAATTAAGTATATTGTTTTTCGTGTCGAAATTACCCTGATTTTGGTGGGGATGGCGGCCCGAATCGGGACGCCGTCCCTGTCACTTCGGCACGGCTTTAGGTGTGTTACTGAAGCTACTGTCACGGTGGAAGAGGTTTTGGTCGCCGTAGGAGAGAAGGTAGGATATGAGAATGTTGCTTATGCGTCACGGATGAATAAAGCGGTGGTGGTATTTCTTAAAGAAGAGCGCCTTGTTGATCGTATGGTTGAGCATGGCATACTTCTTAAAGGAATGTTTATTAAAGTTACGCCGCTTTTTTCTCCGTCAACAAGGGTAACGATTTCAAATGTACCGCCGTTCATTCCAAATGAGCTATTGGAGCGCGAGTTATTGCGCTTTGGGAAGTTTGCAAGTTCAATTAAGGTTGTCCCATTGGGTTGCAAACACCCGGCGTTGAAACAGGTAATGTCGTTTCGGCGACAGGTGTTTATGTTTTTGGACTCACCGGAACAGACTTTGGAGTTATCGTTTAAAGTCAAGTATGACAATAGATTGTATATGGCTTATGCTAGTACAGGTAGTCAACGGTGTTTTGAGTGTGGGGATGTTGGTCATAAGCGACATGCTTGCCCGAAAAGGGAGAAGGCAGAGGGAGGGGCGCAGGTGGTCCTCGTAACGCCTGGGCCCACTGATGTAGGAAGAGGTGGGCTGACAGTGGTAGAGCAGCCGCACGCATCTGTTGCTGAGGAACAAGTTGTCCGTGTTGAGGGCACAGAGGTGCAACTTGTACCAGAGGGAAATGTTATGCAGGGGGATTTTTTTGTTGTAGAAGGTAAGGATGGATCTGAAGGGCCATTTCCTCAGACTGGTGAGGAGGTGCCCAGTACGAGTGCTGTGGTACAGGAGGGGTCTACATGTGGAGCTAATCTCCCAGGTAGTGGAGGAGATGCCCACTACAAGTAATGGGTTACAGGAGAGGGTTCATGTGGAGCTCATCTCCCAGGTAGTGGAGGAGATGCCCACTATGAGTGCTGGGTTACAGGGGGGGCTAGTCTCCCAGGTAGTGGAGGAGATGCCCACTACGAGTAATGGGGTTCAGGTGGGGCTAGTCTCCCAGGTAGTGGGGGAGATGCCCACTACGAGTAATGGGGTTCAGGTGGGGCTAGTCTCCCAGGTAGTGGAGGAGATGCCCACTACGAGTAATGGGGTTCAGGTGGGGCTAGTCTCCCAGGTAGTGGAGGAGATGCCTGGTACGAGTGATGGGGTGCAAGTGGGGGAGTGTTGAAAGGGATGTGGTAGAGGGGAGTCAGTGGTCTGTGGCCTCAGTTGAGGAGGATCAGGAGAAGGATATGGATATGGATATCTCTCTTGATACGGTATCAGCTGGTGAGGACTCAATTTACGATCTAGAGGAGGTAAAAGGGTTTCTGGATCAGACTTTTGGGAAATCTGTCAAATTGGCAGATTATTTTGATGTTGATAAATTTGTGAGGTCAGCTGTGATGTTACAGAAGACGGTGGGGTTAGACCAGTTGAGTGAGAAGAAGCGGTTTCGCTTGAGGAAATTTGTTACTGCTGTTGCAGCAGCAAAGGGTGGTGGGAAACGTGGTCAGGTTAAGAGAAAATTTAAATAATGATGATGATTATGCCTCATAGGGTGTTCTATTCTCTTTGTCTGGTTTCTCTGTGGTATCTTCTGCTTTTCCTTTTTCTTTTCTATATGGAGGTATTAAGGGTAGGTTCTCTCAACATTAATGGAGGAAGGGACAGGAATAAGAGGGCTTGGGTATTAGAAGTAATAAAACAGAAAAGGCTTAATGTAGTTTTCCTACAGGAGACACATAGTGATGAGGAAAATGCGGCTGACTGGGGTATGTGGTGGGAGGGGCAGCATATACTCAGTCATGGTACTAATTTCAGTGCTGGGGTGGCAATCTTGTTTTCTTCAGGCTTAGGGGTGACTGTGGTATCTACAACAGAGATTGTCAAGAGTCGGGTTTTATTGGTCAAGGTGGATGTTATGGGGTTTTTGTTTGTTTTTTTGAATGTTTATGCTCCTAATGAGGGTACAGAGCGTATTGTTGGTTTTGATAAAATAAAGGAAACCTTAAGACAGTGTGACCAAGAGGGGTGTATGGTTTTAGGGGGACTGGAACTGTACAGTGGATTTTACTGTTGATCGCACCGCTGAAGAACCTCACCTGTGGTCAGCAATTTGTCTGTCTGGTCTATTAACTGAGTTTGAGCTTTCTGATGTGTGGAGAGTAAGGAATGCAAAAGTTAGGCAGTACACATGGCTAAAAGTTAATGAAGGTCATGTCAGTGCAGCAAGGTTAGACAGGTTGTATGTATCTGAGCAATACTGTAGTAGGGTTGGAAGGTGTGACATTACTCCTGTGGGTTTCTCTGATCACCATATTGTCACTGTTGATATTCACTTGTCCTGTCCACGAAGGTCATCATCTTATTGGTATTTTAATGTTAAATTGTTACATGATGTCATGTTTTGTGAAAGGTTTTTGTTGTTTTGGGAAAAATGGAGGGTTACAAAAGGGAATTTGGAGTCCTTGAGACAATGGTGGGAGGTTGGGAAGGCCCAAATACGATTATTTTGTCAACAGTATACTGCTCTGTCTCGAATTGAAGTTAAAGAGACTATCAGGGGCCTTGAGCAGAACATTAAATCTATTGAATTGAAGTTGCTCACTCAGAATGACCCCGGACTAGTCATGAACTTACAGGACAAGAAACATGAATTGAGGTCGTTTCTGCATGAAAGAGTGAAGGGTGCCTTGATTAGGTCTCGTTTCGCTTCCCTCAAGGATATGGATGCTCCTAGTGCTTTTTTTTAAACCTAGGACAGTCGACATTGCAACGTAAACAGATGGTCTGCCTTCGTCTCCCTGATGGGAAGGTGACCACGGATGACAGTGAAATGCGTCAACATGCCGTGGATTTCTATTCTGCCCTCTATAAGGCGGAGGATTGTGACTCTCGGTGTACTGAACAGTTGTTACACGGTCTTCCTCAATTGGGACCTGAGCAAAGAGGCGCATTGGACTCTGACATTACACTGCAAGAGCTGTCCACAGCAGTTATGCAGCTCTCAACAGGCCGAGCCCCTGGCATTGATGGTTTACCATCTGAGTTTTACAAGCACTTTTGGGGGTCTATTGGGGAGGATTTTTATGAAGTGGTGTGTGAATCTTTTCATGAGGGCTCTCTTCCTGTATCTTGTCAACGTGCGGTACTTTCACTGTTGCCAAAAAAGGGGGATTTGGCTCTCATAAAAAATTGGAGACCTATTGCTTTGCTGTGTGCAGAATATAAAATTGTTTCTAAATGTCTCTCAAACAGGTTGAAAGAGTATCTGGGATTGTTGGTCCACAAGGACCAGTCCTACTGTGTACCTGATCGCTCTATTGTTGACAACTTGTTTCTAATAAGAGATGTTTTGGACATTTGTAAACTGTCTGATGTAAATGTGGGTTTACTTTCTTTGGATAAGGAGAAGGCTTTTGATTGTGTGGACCACCAGTACTTGTTTAAAACAATGAAAGCCTTTGGGTTTGGGGATGTTTTTTTGTCTTGGATGAAGTTACTGTATGCTGGGGCCTCGTGTATGGTGAAGGTGGGGGTGGTTTGAGTTGTCCCATCCCTGTCCAAAGGGGCATCAGGCAGGGATGCCCAATTTCAGGGCAGTTATACAGTCTGGCGATTGAACCAATGCTTTGTTTTTTAAGAGCGAAGCTTACTGGTTTCTCTGTGCCAGGTGTAATGAAGGGTCCCACGATAGCACTGTCTGCGTATGCAGATGACGTGACAGTTTTTATTACAGGGGGTGAGGATGTTAAGGTTCTCTCAGACGCCTTAAAGGTGTATGAGGGGGCCTCCTCAGCTAGAGTCAATTGGGGAAAGAGTGAAGCGCTGTGGGCAGGCCAGCTTCAGATGGGGTCCGCTCCACGGTTACCAGGGGGGCTTCAGTGGGGCAGAGATGGGATGAAGACTTTGGGGGGTTTTTCTAGGCTCCGATGTCTTTCAGAAAAAGAACTGGGAGGGTGTAGTGGAGAAAGTGTGTGCCAGACTGTCAAGATGGAAATGGGTGCTGCCCCAGCTGTCTTATAGGGGAAGGGTACTGGTAGCTAATAACCTAGCTGCCTCTACCCTGTGGCACAGACTAATGATTTTACAGCCACCAAAGGGTCTGATACAAGAGCTTCAGAGGACCCTTGTCAATTTCTTCTGGTCTGGACAACATTGGATTAAAGCTTCAGCCCTGTACCTGCCACTGCACGAGGGTGGGCAAGGCCTGGTGGACATTTCTTCCAGGATCATGGCTTTCCGGCTTCAAGCAGCCCAGAGACTGTTGTACAGTGACGGTTCTAGCTGGGTTGACACAGCCTACGCATTGATGAGGAGAGCGGGCTGTTTGGGCTTAGACAAGCACCTTTTTCCTCTTAAAGCTGGAGGGGGGTGAGTTGCCTGGCCTGACTCCATTTTATGAGTCTGTTATGCAGGCTTGGAGAGTTCTGGTCAAGTCCCGTAAGGCCTGCACGCCACCAGGGATGTGGCTTTTTGAAGAGCCTCTTTTTCACAACACTGCCATCCAGTCCCGTGTTCTGGGTTCAGCTAGCCTACGTTCATGCCTGTTAGGCGTGGGGTGTACTAAGCTGGGTCATCTGATGTGGAACAGGAATAGGTCGTTGGAGGAGCTGGGAGAAAGAGCGGGGATCCGATCGTCTCGCCTACTGAGGAAGGTCGTCGCTGAGGTCTGTGATTCCTTGCCAGTACTTCATCTGCAGTATGTGACTGACACTTCCAATTCTGATCGGTGGAAGGAGGGTCTGGATTATGTGTTCCCTGCACTGATTGTTAGTGCTGCGGCGGGGGCATTCGAGGAGGACGTGGGGATGCTGCTTTCCTTCGATACCCCGGAGCTGGGGGAGTTCAAGGAGGTGGGAAAGAAGGCCATGTACAGAATATGTGTAAAGGTGTCCCATGCCTCTTCCCTGGAAGGGGTAAAATCGACGAGGTGGGCGGGTGTGCTTGGTCCAGGTGCCTCCCCAAAAGGCTGTTGGCGAACACTATACAAACTGCCTATTGATAAGAGGGACAGCTGACCTCCAATGGAGGATAATACATGGAGCCATAGCCACCAACATGTATCTGGTACACCTGGATCCTACTGTTGGGGAGGAGTGTCCATTCTGTGCTGAACCTGAAACTCTGGCACATCTGTTTTTACAGTGTCCCAGGTTGGTCGGGATGATTGACCTGATCACTAATTGGTTCTCAGCTCTGGGAGAGGTTTTCTCTTCCCAACTGTACATATTTGGGCCAAAGTACAGGTTTAGTCAGAAAGCTGTAGTTGTGTTGCTTAATTTTGTGTTAGGGGCAGCAAAATTAGCCATATGGAAGACCCGAAAGAACAGTATTCGGGGACAGGGGTCTGTGGATGTGGTGGGAATGCTGGAGGGAATGTTGGCAGCAAGACTAAGAATTGAGTTTGCCTACTATAAACTGGTCAACAATATTGATCTGTTTATGAGTATATGGGGCATTCAGATGCTGTTGTGTTCAGTTACTGTGGAGGAGGAATTGGAGTTGTGTTTTTAATTGATGTGTAAATACGGTTTTGTATGAGTATTTGTGTGGTGGGCTCCCAGACCCAATAAAGATTATTTAAAACTCAAAAAAAACTCTCTCTCTTTCTCTCTCTCTCAATTCAAGCTGCTTTATTGGCATGAAAAACATTGCGTCAATATTGCCAAAGCAACAATGTATACAATATACATTGTAATAAAATAATAATCTCTCTCTCTCTGTCTGTCGCTGTTTCTAACTGTCTCTTGTGATGTCACGAGAGGCTGTGTCCTGGAGGGACGTTACATCCCCCTGAGGTGGCTGCAAACCCAGACAGCTATGGCTCCATCTGCTGGTATGGTCGGGAACTCCACCCCTCTATGGCCAATCTTCCCACGCAGCTGAAACAAATGAGGAGCTGATGAGCTGAAGGTTTGGGAAGGGAAGAGACACAGTCTCCAAGCTGGGCTCTCTGGAGGACAAGAGTGCTGCACGTCCACTTCCATGAGGAATATAAGGATTTGGAGATACTTACCTTTGGGAAATACTCACCTTTGGATATATGCACCTGTGGAAATACGTGAGAGACATTTGGAAGGACTTTTTGCTGGGTTGGCCACTAGCTGCAACGTGGACTACAGTAAGGCTGGGGAAAAGTTATCTGAGCGAGTGAGAATTATGATTTTGGATGTGGAAGAGACATCCCTGAACTGTTAACCCTTAAAGAGCCACAAGAGAACAGAATTTTGTTATATTTTCGTTAATTTCCCAAGACCTATAATAAAATCCTTGTTTTGTTTGAACCTTGTCTCCTTGCACTACTTGAGCAATCCCGCTGAAAGCTGTGTAGCCTCTCGTGACGTCACAGATGGTGGAGAATACAGGCACGCTCAAGCGTTAATAGTGCATGTCAGAGGAGGATACCGAAGGTTTGATCACCCAGTTTTCCAAGTTGGCCGTAGGCTCCCGCCGACTGAAATGGAGGACATATTGAAAGCCCTTGTTGCTGGCCAGCAAGCCCAGATGCAAGCAAACGTGGCTCTCTTGGAGGAGCAAAAGAAAGCCAACCTTCTGAAGGCAGAGGAATTGCAGTTGCAGAGACAGAGGGTTGTCCAAAATACCCGCCCAATAAAGGCAAGTGACTTTATATCTAAGATGGGAGCTACCGATGACATTGAGGCATACCTGCATGCATTTGAGGCCACGGCCACTAGGGAAGCCTGGCCCAAGCAACAGTGGGTTGGTCTGTTAGCCCCCTTTCTAACCGGGGAATCGCTGAATGCTGTCCGGGACCTG